>NW_007248514.1:400238-406588 GCF_000164805.1 Carlito syrichta
ACTACAGGCTAATTTTTTTTTTTTTTTTTTAGAGAGATGAGGTCTTGCTATGTTGCCCTGGCTGGTCTCCAACTCCCGGGCTCAAGCAATCCTCCTGCCTCAGCCTCCCAAAATGCTGGGTTTACAGGCATGGGCCACCATGCCTGGTCAGAGTCCTCTCTTTGAATAATGTCCTAGCTTATTCTTTTGGAGGGCTCGCTGTACCTGCAAGGGTCCTGGAGTTTCTTCAGAACCCACTTCTGAGTGTAAAAGCTCATCGGTTTGGTTGCATGTGATCCAGTTTGGTTCTGCTGGTGGTGTGTGTGTATGTGTGCTTTTCTGTGAATAGCCTAGAGTTTGGGCACATTGAGGGATCACACCTGGCAGGGTGCAGGCTTGCACATGTGCACCAGTGCCCTGTGTGTGGGTGTGTGCATGCACACTTCCAGAAAGAATCCTTGTGTTAAAACAACAAGTGACAATGTCCCCACCAACAGGACACCTAAGGAAACAGCCCTCTCCGTTGCATTTTAAGGCCTCTGAGCAATGTTGTTCTCAATAAAATATTGGGAGCTGGGTGCGGTGGCTCATGCCTATAATCCCAGCACTTTGGGAGGTGGAGACGAGAGGATTGCCTGAGCCCAGGGGTTCAAGACCAGCCTGGGCAACTTGATGAGACCTCATCTCTACAATAAATACATAAATAAAATTAACCAGGCATGGTGACGCGTGCCTGTAGTTCCAGCTACTCGGAAGGCTGAGGCGGAAGGATTGCCCGAGCTCAGCAGGTCAAAGCTGCAATGGCCGTGAGTGTGTCGCTGCACTCCAGCCTGGATGACAGAGTGAGACTCCAACTCAAAAAAACAAAAAAAAACAAAAAACTGGACTTGCCAGATCATAAAACTCTAAAGAAGGGGCTGCATGTTCCTGCTACCGAAAGTAAGTTCTTCCTGGAGTCTAGCCATCTCCCCTTCCTTTCAAGGTGGAATATAAGCATGGTCAAGAATCTTGGGAGGGGACATCCCCCCTCCTCTAAGAGAACATACATCACACACAGGGAACCCTTCCACCCAGGTTCATCCTCACTGCTAAAACACTGCATCCTTTCCCTCCTTCCTTCTCTCCTGCCTTTCCAAGCCAGGGTGATATTGACAAGGGCAGTGGTGAGGGGCGAGACCCCGGGTGGTGAGGATCAAGATGCCAAAGCAGCCCCAGCAGCTGGAGGGCAGGAGATCAGTATTGGAGGCAGATTGGAGACAAGTTTCCCTCACTCCTTTTATTCCTCTGGCTCAGCGCCCCAGCTCCAAAAAGCAGGTGGAGGACAGAGACGAGCACTGGCCTCTCTCTGCCCTTCTAACTCAAACAGGTTCCTAATCCCCGGGTAGAGGGTAAACAGCCTCCAAGCACGGCCAGGATTAACCACAGAAATGTTGCTAATGCATCTCGGGGCGCCGTTCCCTGCCCCCACTCCCACCCCGTGTTACTGATTAGCCCAGCAGCCGCAGCAGCCAGGGAGAAGCTCGGGAGGAGAAGCTAAGAATGTCTTTGAGCAGGCTCTGCAAGCCCAGCACCGAGCTCTGGACAGTATCTCTGGTGCTAGACATGCTGGGGGTGGCAGAGGGATCTCCGCCCCCTCCTCTTTCGCTGACTCCTACATCAGCTCAAAGGCAGACCGGGTTTCTTTTCGCTGCACCCTCCCTGGATCTCCCAGTCTCCCCTTGGCTGTTCACAGCTGGGAGGCAGGTGGGGAACAAGAGGGAGAGTGGAATCGGCGCTGGAAATCAAATGATGCAATAAAAAATTAATTGTCTAATTAAAACCATGAGGAAGCCCCTTGCCAGAGTTTGGCTCTGAGTCGTCAGGGCTATAAAGGGTGGGAAAATGAGTCTCAGCTCCTAATAAATTCCTGATTTGCAGCTTGGTCTATCAGCAGAGGGGCGCTGAGCGTTACGCCTGGCTGGGCCTCCTGGAGGTCATTCCACCCCTCCCTCTGCCATCTCACCCCTCCAATGACCAGGCCATTGCACCCAAAGCCCCTGCACACACCTAACTCAAGCCCAGAGACAGGGTTCCTCCCAAAGGGACAGAGAAGCCACCACTCAAAGCAGGCGACGTTCCTGAGACTGACCCTCAGTCTCCCTGATCTGATGCTCACCCATTTCTTCATGGGGATCCACTGGAGAGTTCTTCATTTAGGTTAACTAATAACTGTATGAACACGTTTTCTCTATGGGTTCCTTCTGAACTCACCCCCTCCACTTTTGTGAAAAATACATTTTTACATGAACTGACAGATTCCCTCTTTTAGGCCTCAGTGATAATTTTTGCAGGTGAATGCCAGAGAATCAAGCTAAGAAATTAATCTTCCTCCGTCTGGCTGTGCACTCCGTCCAGTTCCTCTGGAATGAACATAGAGCTAGTCCAGAGAGAAGCACAGAGTTAGGCAACTGTCAAGGACAGCTGGAGACCCAAAACTTCTTCCTGGACACCTGTACCACTTTTTCACTTGGGTCTACCTGTGTAGACACAGCCTCCGTGCCTTCCTTGGCAAAAGCGAGCACATTATACATCATCAGAGGCATCAGACTAGCAGGCAGAGGAGAAGGTGGCTAGCATATGCCTTCAACATCATACAACATTATCTCACCATGCAGAATTCAATATGGAATCTCTATCTGTGATCCGTTTCTTTAAACAAACATGGCAGGACAAATGAGGGTGCCCTTCCACACAGTCACCGGAGGAGAGCACATATTCATTCCATGTGCACCTCTGCTGATTAAAACATTTCTGTAGCCAGCTCGGTGGCTCAGCCTGTAATCCCGCGCCTTTGGGAGGCTGAGGTGAATGGATTGCCTGAGCCTGTGGGTTCGAGACCCGCCTGGGCAACTCGGCAAGCCCTCATCTCTACAATAAATCAAAAAATTAGCCAGGCGTGGTAGCGCGTGCCTGTAGTTCTGATTACTTGGAAGGCTGAGACGGAAGGATCGCTGGAGCCCAGCAGGTGGAGGCTGTAGTGACTGGGAGCATGCCACTGCACTCCAGTCTGGGCGACAGAGTGAGACTCCAACTCAAAAAAAAACCCAAAAAAAACCATTTCTTCAAAGTCGCCTTTCAGAATTGACTTTCGAGTCAGTTTACAAAATACTCAAGACGACTGTTACTAACTGAATTTTTTTTTTTTTACTTCCAAAAAAAAGCGAAGGAAAAAGGTTTTTCACCAATAAGGACCATCTAAAAACTGAGTCACACCCCCTGAAGACAATCCCCCAAGAGGAGCTACAAAAAATCATTTGTGTTGCCACAGCCTCGTGGAAACAAGGGAATCTCCCCGCAAGGTGACTGCACGGAGGAGTGGCGCTCACGCAGACACAGCTCCGCAAAGCCACATCTGGACCACATTATTTATCATTTCTGATGATCCTTCCTTCCTTCATCTGGTTGTTATTTTTCATACTAAACAATGAACTAAGCTTTCCCCAAGAAGGAGAAAAGGGAAGGAAACAAATTCCTGACCCCCATCTGGGTCCGGATCCCTTTCTGATTTCAGCAAATTCCCATGCACAAGTGCAGCCAGCTGGGCTGGGCCACTCTGCTTCTAAGATGCCCAAACCTGGGTACTGGAATGTAGCGTCAGTTCTGACTCCCCTCATTTTCACTGCATACCTACTAAGCACCACACCCCACTGGGTGCTTACATACTGGGTTTTGTTGTTGTTGTTTTTTGTTTTTTTGAGTCAGAGTCTCACTCTGTCACTCAGGCTGGAGTGCAGTGGCTTGCTCACAGCCTCCCCGGCATAGACCTGCTGGGCTCTGGCGATCCTTCCGCCTCAGTCTTCCAAGCAGCCAGAACTACAGTCGTGCACTGCCATGTCCGGCTAATTTTTTGATACATTGTAGAGACCAAGTTGCCCAGGCTAGTTTCGAACCCTTGGGTTTAGGCAATCCTCTCACCTCAGCCTCCCAAAGTGCTGGGATTACAGGCTTGAGCCACCACACCCGGCTTTGTTTTCTTTTTTTTGAGAGATGAGTCTTGCTCTGTTGCCCAAGCTAGAGTGCTGTGGTGTGATCGTAGCTCACTATAGCCCTGAACTCCTGGTCTCAAATGATCCTCCCTCCTCAGCCTCCTGAGTAGCTGGGGTTACAGGTGTGTACCACCACATCCAGCAAATTTTCTTAATTTTTTGCCCAGGCTGGTCTCCAACTCCTGACTTCAAGGGATCCTCTTGCCTTGGCCTCTCAAAGTACCGGGATTACAGGTGTGAGCTACCACGCCTGGTCTGAGTTATCTTTTTCAATCTGGGAACTTGAAGACAGATTTCCTTCCCTGTGATGGACTTTGCCATTTCTTTTCCCTGCTAACAACCTACTCTAAGACCCCACACTGCTCTGTGTCCTGGGAGACAGCTCCCATTACTGGCACCTACTAGAACTCATTGTGTCTGTCTCTCTCTGTCTCCGGTAAAGCCCCACTTGAGTACTACTAGCTCTCAAGTTGATCAGCTTGGGCTCGTAAACAGAACCCTGATCCAAAGAGGGCATCAGGGTGGCCTATGGTCACACAACTCCCTGGGGGAAAGAGGGGGAATCTTGCACATTGAATTCTATGTGAATGGCACCACCTAGAGTTGTGCCCCAGGAATGCAGTGACGGGTGCCTGGAGCCAAGCAGCTGCCACCTTGCTACCAGGGATGCCTGGTGATCCAGTCAACGTCACGCAGCATTCAAGAATGAAAAACCTACGTTTTGATAACCGAAGTGTCAAAGCCTTAGCCCCGCCCCCAAAAGGGCTCAAAGCAGAGATCCCCGCCTCACTGACGGCTGGGATGTCCGGGCTCAACGCACAGCTCACCAATCTTCTCTCCTCAACTTCAAAGGCAGCGCTAGCTCACAGGGGGCCCCCGAGGGTGTGGAACAAAGCTGGTTTGACCTAAGCGTGGTGTTAGGTGATGCTGTCCCAGCACAGGTCACCACCCTAGGCCCAGAAGTCACAGCAAGACAGAAGACCCCATCTGGTCTAGAGTCTGTGGAGGGCGGGGGGCTGGGTGATGGAGGAGTGAGCACAGCCTCAGAGAGTAAGGTGAACATTGACAACCGCCCAGGGCCCTGCTGGACCCGAGGCCTCCAGGTTCACAGGGGAGCCCTCCCCAGCGGCCAAAGCTGCTACACCTCCTCGCCCTCTGTCCAGTCTGTCCTACCTAGACAGTCTGGCTCTTCCCTCCCCTCCTCTCAGCCTCTTTCACACTTCCCCCCACCCCAAGGACTGAGTGATACCCATGGACCTCTGTCACCTCCACCACACTCCCCTCGAGTGCCAGCTTACAGAGCCATTCAGGCCCCTGTGTCTTTACCTCACTGGGACAGGGGCTTCCTCCTGTGTCCTATTCACCCCTGACTCGACAGCTCATGGAAGCTACTCCCTCAAAGACTGAGGCACCAGCACTCACAGGAGAGGGTCAGCCAGCCACGGCCAGCCCTTCGTGAGGGGATTCATCCTTCATGTAGGTCATGAAGAGTAGGGCTGGTATGGCCCCAAAGAGCATTTGGTATCATGTGACAAAAAGAGAACCGTCCATCCCAGGTTTTAAAATAACAATGACAGGGGCTCTGTGTGCTGGTTCACATCTGTATGTATTCCCAATGCTTTGAGAGGCCAAGGCAGGAGGATCGCTTGAGTCAATATAGTGAGACCTCATCTCTATAAAAAATGTTTTTAATTAATTACTTGCTTTCTAAAAAGTAGCTGGTCATGATTGTGGTATAAACACCAGTAGTCCCAGCTACTTGGGAAGCTGAGGCAAGAGGATCACCTGAGTCCAGGAGTTCAAGGTTGCAGTGAGCTATGATCACACCACTGCACTCCAGCCTGGCTGGCAAAGCAAGATCCTGTCTCTAAAAAATATATGTATATAAAATAATAATAATAGTAGTAATAATAAACCTGGCCATGAAGGTGAGCTTTTAGTCAAAGCCTTCCTCTTTCACACCTGTGGGGAGGGTACTCTTGCCCCCGATTCTCCATCTATGAGCTTCAGAGATAGGAGAAAATGCTGTCAGTTAGGGTCTTCCCAACAGACGCCCAGAGATCAGACAGGAGCTACCCTTGCAGTTTTAGAAAGGCCGAGAGCGCATCGGGGCTGCCAAAGGATCATCACATGGGTTGTCCTTTGCTTCCCCAGAACATTGCCTGGGAGAACAGGCTCCAGCAGCAGTTGTAGCGCCACAGAGCACCTCCTCCTGCCAGGCGCTGTGCCAGGCACTAGGATCAAAGAAGACAGTAAGGAAGTAAGGAAGTCCATGCTATCTGGGAACCAACAGTCTAGATGGGGAAAGAAACTGGGGGCAAATCTTTTTTTTTTTTTTTTTTTTTT
>NW_007248514.1:406752-410776 GCF_000164805.1 Carlito syrichta
ACTCATCTCAGCCTCCCAAAGGCGCGGGATTACAGGCTGAGCCACCGAGCCCGGCTAATTTTTGATTTATTGCAGAGACGAGGTCTCACCAAGTTGCCCGAGTGGGTCTCAAACCCACTGGCTCAGGCAATCCACTTGCCTCGGCCTCCCAAAGTGCTGGGATTACAGGCTGAGCCACCGGACCGCATATGGTCACAAAGAGCACAAGAGACACGCCAGGGCATCGCAGGAGAACCATGCACCTCACAACAGCTGAGAAGACTTTCTGAAGGGGAGGAGTACATGAGCTTCAAGCAAAATGGTTACAGTCACATTCCTCCCAACTGCAAGTCACCTTCCACTCCATTAAGAAACCAAAGTCGCAGTGGGGTGTCAACATCCCAGCCCACTGTCACTCATCCTGGGGCAGATGATCCAGACCCGCACTGGGGCTCCAGCCGGGCCTGGGATGCCTCCCTAACCCCTGCGCCCCACAGTCCAGCCACCTGCTGACACAGCACCAGGTGCTCTCTACTTGCTGAGACCCAGAACCTGGGAAACAGAAGCAGAGAGCCCGCTGTCTCCTAGAATCCACATCCTCCACAGCCTTCCTCTTTCATGCCTGTGGGGAAGATGCCTGACCCCCCATTCTCATCCATGACCGGGCTCCTCCCACCCTCCCGTGCTGCAGCTGCCCGGTTCTCCCCAACCTTGGAAGAATGTGCCACCCCCTCAGTTTTCCCTCCACTGCAGGGGGCGGGGTGGGCGGGAGGCCACATATACCGCATTTTCTGTGGCCTGGGCAAGCTGTTTTGGAAATGAGAAACTCCTTTGCCCTCTCCTCTCCTCTGGGGAGCATCCCTCCTCCCCCCTACATTCCCACATTCCCCAGAAGTTCTCAGCCTGAGATCCGCCCTACGTGCAGCTATGTGGTGAAATCACTGCTCTCCTCCCCCGGAGGCGCCAGGGCTGGAAAGGGAGCACACTCTCGCCTTTGAAGTAGGCACGTTTTAAAAGGCCCACCTGTCCCCTCTCTCCCCAGCCCCCAGCCTGAACTGCCGAAGCCCCTGTCGCAGCTTTAAACCCCAGGTTAACCCGCCTGGATCAGGTGGGGGCAGGATCGGGTCACACACACGCCCTCCCACCGGGGGTAATCAGACCCTACTGTGCGCACTCAGGGGACATCTATCTCCAGCGCATAAGGCGCGATCCCAAACCTGAGGGGTTCTGTGACACTTAAAAGCTTCAGGCAGGAAGATCTGCAGTTTCTCTTGGACCAGAGCCCGCGGGGAGGGTCGCTGGGAAACCCTCGTTTGATGTTGCACTTTCATGGCTGTGGTTTGATCCAGATGTTCCCCAGTTGTGGGATTTGCTCCTGGGGAGGGAGGGGTCTTTGGCTGTGAGGCAGATTCCATCATGCGCACACTTCGATACTGGCCTGCTGGGCGGGGGCGCTGTCCTGGCTCTCGCCAACCCCGCCCTTCCCCCCGGGACCACATCCGAGAGGGGAAGAGGATCCACAGGGGCCTGCCCAGCTCCTTGCTGGCTTGCTGTGTGGCTGTCCAGAAATGGTTCTCCATCTCTGTTCTTCTGGCACCAGGAGTTGGTTTTCAAAGATGGTTCCCAGATCATGGGAAGAATGGGCGGGGAAGGGGTGGGGGTTCAAGAACCAGATTTCCAGCCAAGAAACAATTATCTAAGAAATTGTGAGCCGGGCTTGGTGGCTCAGCCTGTAATCCCACGTCTTTGGGAAGCTGAGGTGAGTGGATTGCCTGAGCCCGCGGGTTTGAGACCCACCTGGGCAGCAAGACCTCATCTCTACAATAAATCAAAAAATCAGCCGGGTGTGTTAGCGTGCACCTGTAATTCCGGCTACTCGGAAGGCTGAGGCAGAAGGATTGCTGGAGCCCAGCAGGTCAAGGCTGTGGTGGCCGGAAGCGTGCCACTGCTCTCCAGTCTGGGTGACAGAGTGAAACTCCAACTCCAAAAAAAAAAAGAAAGAAATTGTGGACAGAATTGGACCGAAAGTGGATGAGTCAAGGCTCTTGAGAAAGAAACTGGCTGTCCCTTTTTTGGTCAGTACTGCAAGGGTGGAGGTAAACCTTTCAGACTCACAACCCTCTCTGCTCCCTCAGAGCTTGAAAAGCAAAGGTCATTCCTCCTCAAGGTCTTCACTGAAACCCTGGAGATCCTCCCTTCAGTTCTTCCTGCTGTCCAGCCTCAGCCACTGCTTGCTGTAGCATGACATGGTTTTCCTGGGGACAGTGCATCAGTCTCTACTCATCGATCCCTGAAGGCCTCTCGGCACCCTCAAGACATGCCTGCCCCGTGAAGTCAGGAGAAGGGCTGTCACCCATAGAAAAAGCTCGGCTGCTCCGGGGTTATGCTGGTGACCACATAGACACTGACTTCTCACCTGCTGCGTGGAGGTCACAGCCTACCTGGGACATGTGGATGTTGAGCAACAGAGGACAGACAGACAAAAGATCCT
Source organism: Carlito syrichta (assembly GCF_000164805.1). Lineage (NCBI taxonomy): Eukaryota > Metazoa > Chordata > Mammalia > Primates > Tarsiidae > Carlito > Carlito syrichta. Next base: position 409,223 of record NW_007248514.1, read on the forward strand.
CCAACCCCACGGAACCAAGGCACCCTCCCATGACTGGATCCTCAAGGCCTTTCCCCCTGCTACAGGTTTGGGGTAAGTAGCCTTTTGGTGGAGGAGGTGCTGCATGGGAAGAAGCTGCAGGGGTGCCTCTTGCAGAAAGGGGAGCTTCAGAGGAGAGGAGAGAAGCTGGAGCCACGGGGCGGGGGGGGCAGCCCTAAGGCTGGGGAGAGCCACAGGAGACAGGCCAGCGGGAGGACAGACCTGTGGGTTCTGCATGGGACCAGATGGCAGGAAGGGCTGGGTGGGCACAAGGACAGAAGGAGCAGGGTGGGGGCCTCCCCGAATGGCTGTGCCCAGCCCCCTGCTCTGTGGCAAGTTGGGTGAACATGGCTGGGGATCAGCACTTTCTCTGAAGGCCTGAGACCAGTTCTCAGGCCTCCCGGCCCTGTGGGCTAACCGCAACTCAGTACAGATGAGGCAGGTCATGACAGAGGTGGGGGAGGTGGCACTGGGCCTCCCCAGCTTGGCTTTTTCTTATCCCTCCACGTCCTTTCTCTTTAGGCCATATTTTCTCATTTTGCCTGGTCTTATATGCCCCATATGTCTGTAGCTCAGGAACTAAGCAACACTCCATCATTCTTAGCTGGGCCTAGCCACCTGCAGGCCCCTCCCGTCCCTCACATGTGTTCACACAACGGGGCATGTGGTGGGCTTCCCCACGGCCCTGCCCCTTCCCCTCCATCCACCCTTCCCGTCTTTCTGACTACAATTAGAGCCTCCTCTCCCTGCAGGGGTGTGCGGGGGCGGGGGCAAGGTCAGGGACCCTCACAGCTGGATAGCAGCTGGCACAGTCCCACCTGTCCTGTGTACTCACAGTGGCTCCCCGGAGGGACCAGCAATAAGGGAAGAGGTGCTGAGAAATTGTGTGAGCAGGGGGAGAACCCCTGCACCGGGATTCTCGGCCTGGCCTTGTGCAGTCTGGGGGCAGGATAGATGCTCCATGAGGTGTCCCGGTCTCGGGGATCAGGAACAGCCTGGCCAGTGCTGAGCCGGATGGTGCAGGGTCTGTGAAGGCTTCTATTCCCCCTCCCTCTCCTCTGCTCCTCCCACTCACCATTGTGGTGGATTCCAGGTAAGGATGTTTGCCCTGTCCTGAGTATTGTCCCCCTCTCTCTCTCTGACTCCGCCTCTGTCCCCCATGCCCAACTTAACCCCCGCAGGGTTATTAGAGTCTGCACCAGCTGGGCCTGTTCCCAACTCCCCCTGGTGCTGTGGAGAAACTGAGGCAGAAGGAAGCACTGGTCCTGTCTTCTCCCCTGAGAAGTGGGGGTGGCAGAACTCCAGCCCTCCCTCAAAACCACCACTCTGGGCCAAGATGGGGAGCCTGGGAGGAGAGGGACTGTGACACAGGAGATTCAGCCAGGCAGCCATGTCCTCCGCAGTCCCTCCCTCGCAGTGTGTGAAAATAAAAGGGTTTCCCTCAGTGTGCAGGTCCTGCTTCGGGGCCATGGAAGTTCCCTCCAGCATCTGCAGTTTTTCCTGCTCCCTCTCAGCCCTACAATTACCAAGATGGAG
>NW_007248514.1:411115-411573 GCF_000164805.1 Carlito syrichta
CATGGGTTGGCCTTCCTGAGCCCACTGTCATTTCACCAGAACCTCCTAGGATGTGTGTGGGGCCACTGGACCCACCAGAGCTGACAAATCGGATCATGACCGGCAAGCAGTCAACACGGAGCTCCCACTGTGTGCTTGGCACTGGGCTGGACTCCAATGGGGAGGCAGGGAAAGTTCCATTTCATGGTCTTGACCTCCCCATGCCATGTCAACCCAGAGACACTCATGCCCAAACAGAATCCCACAACCCTTCCCTCACTCCTGATCAGACACACGGTCATATGGGAATCTCGAACACAAGCTAGACAGAAGGAGGAACTTCCCTGGGTTGCCAGGGCTGTGAGTAAAAGCCCTGACTTGAAGACTTCTCTTCTTGGAAGGCGATGACCTGGGAGAGACCCGCCTTGCTGAGACAAGGGTAAGGCAAATCTCTGGTCTGAAGGAGGGGGGATGGCTGA
>NW_007248514.1:411939-413416 GCF_000164805.1 Carlito syrichta
TCTGTGGGTACCACGGTTCCTCGGGGCCCTGGACCGGCTTCAAGAAAAGCCTCCCTCTCCACACCTTGTCTGTTGGAGCGAGTTTCTGTCTGTCTCCTCTCACTGCCCCTCTGGTCACCTAGCCTTTTCTGTGTTTCTGTCTCTCCTTCCACATGGCCCCCACCTCTGTCTCTCAGTGGCTCGCTCGGTCTCTCTAGAGACATGAACAGCCTGGGATGCTGTGCAAGTTTCTGTGAACTTCAGGCCGGGCTCCGTGGCTCAGTCTGTCATCCCAGCACTTTGGGAGGCCGAGGCGAGTGGACTGCCTGAGCCCACGGGTTCAAGACCAACCTGGGCAACTTGGTGAGACCTTGTCTCTACAATAAATAAAAAATTAGCCGGGCGTGGTAGCGCGCACGTGTAGTTCCAGCTACTTGGAAGGCTGAGGCGGAAGGTTGCCTGAACCCGACAGGTTGATGCTGGGGTGGCCATGAGCGAGCCACGGCACTCCAGCCTGAGCGACAGAGTGAGACTCCAACTCAAAAAAACCCCCAAAACTTTGGCCCTAGCTCTGACCTCCCGCCCCAACCAACGTGGCCTTCCATGGCTGCAGGCACAGAGTTGTTCACTCACGGGGGCGCTCAGGTTTTGGGGATGGTCGGGAGAACTAAGACAGTGGTCTAAAAAGTTACTTTTTGGCTACAGAAAGTTCTTTCTGTACCTCTCTGCCACCCTATCCTGAGCTGTCCCTTCTCCCGGTGCCAGAAGAGGGTGGGACTGGGGCACTGATGCTCTATGGACAAGGCAAGTTGAGCAGACCCCATGTGATTCCCCGGTCACGGGTCATCTGCCGGCGTGGGGGTGTCAAAGTTGCCATCTCCCGCTTCCCCCTCTATGGCCCAGGCGGAGGCCCTGGAGCCAGTATGGTTATGCAGCCGGCTGCCATGTGGACAGGCTGGAGCCGGAGCACAGGGTAGTCGCATATGACAATTGGTTGAAATATCACAGCCACTCTCCCCCCACCCCCACTGGTGATCTATGGGCTGCGTGCCCTGTAAAAATTATTTATCGGGGCCTCAGAGTGTCCTGATTTAGTGCCGCTGCCTCTGGGGCCGAGGGGCCTGCCTGTCCGCCAGAGTCTAAGCGTTAAACGACGCTAAAAAGTTAAACAGCCGACGTTGGGGGCTCACTCGAGGAGGCGCCGTAAAGCTGTCGGAGCTGCTTAAATCAGGAGCGAGGATTCCCCGGGACATCTTCTCTCCATATGCCGCGAGCCAGGAAGGCCCTCCTCACCCCTCTGCCACTCACCCATACCCGGCGGCCCACACAGGGCCTGAGACACGTGGGCTGGGTGCCTGGAATGAAGCCAGAAAGGAGGTCAAGGATGACCTCTGTTGCAGGGCTTTCTCCAGCATCACAAGGGGCTGGGGGTCAAGCGTGTAGGAGGTCATGGTATCCAGCCCCCTGTCTCTGGGCGGGGGTCTCCTTGTTCAGATCC
>NW_007248514.1:414075-415952 GCF_000164805.1 Carlito syrichta
TTCTTGTGTACCAAATCCATGGAAGTCAGCATCTCCCTGAGGTTTGGAGAGGGTATTCTACCCATACCAGCCCTGACCTCTGGCCTTCTTTGCACCCCACACGCACTGGTCCCACCCTTTGATCACCACCTTCACCTACGCACATCCCTGGGTGCCGGCAAGACACATGAGCTTCACAGATGGTTTTTCTCAGCTGAAGCCCAGTCCACGCTGCCACCACCCGGCCACTGAGCAGGAAGGAAGGCAGGTCTCCACAGGCTGTCTGTCATACCTTCTTTCAGCAGCAATAAAACTCGCTCTTAAAACCTCCGTTTGGGTCCCTAATATTTGCCTGGCTATATATCTCCGGTGATATATGGACAGAAATTGCTCATAAATGGCTGTAAAACCTCTTAGTCGAGCTGGGGAGAAGACACATGAGGATCTGAAGCCAAGCCACTCCACTGTGCACCCCAGACCTGACCTTGGATCCTAGGACTGGGCGTGGGCTTGGGTGAGGATGGAGAAAGACCCAGAGAAAGATCTTTAAGTCCCTCTCATGGTATTATGGGGCTGTCTCACCGGTCTGCTCCGGGGATGTGTTATATGGCCTTGGGCAAGTCACTCAGTCACTCAGTCACTTGGGCAAGTCATGGTTTTCATCACTAATGTAAGGATAATGACACCTGTCCGGGCTCCCTTATTAAGTTGTCATGAGGATCGAATGAGGAAACATACAAAGAAGTCATCAATGCTTTGTAAGGTAGAAAGGTTGTGACCAGGCGCAGTGGCTCACGCCTGTAATCCCAGCACTTTGGGAGGCTGAGGCAGGAGGAGTACTTGAGCCCAGGAGTACGAGACCAACCTAGGCCACATAGTGAAGCTTTGTCTCTATAAAAAATATTACAAAAATTAGCCAGGCATGAGAGCCTGTGCCTGTAGTCCCAGCTACTTGGGAGGCTGAGGCAGAAGGATTGCCTGAGCCCAGAAGGTCGAGGCTGCAGTGAGCTGTGATCATGTCACTGTACAAAAGTAGAAAGGATGGCCAGGCTCGGTGGCTCACGCCTGTAATCCCAGCACTTTGGGAGGCTGAGGCAGGAGGAGTACTTGAGCTCAGGAGTATGAGATCATTTGGGCAACTTGGTGAGACCTCGTCTCTACAATAAATTAAAAAAAAAATCAGCCAGGCATGGTAGCGCGCGCCTGTAGTTCCAGCTACTTGGAAGGCTGAGGCAGAAGGATCGCCGGAGCCCAGGAGGTTGAGGCTGCGGTGGCCAGGAGCATGCCACTGCACTCCAGTCTGGGCAACAGAGTGAGACTCCAACTCCAACTCCAAAAACAAACAAACAAAAGTAGAAAGATTGCATATATTGGGTGCTACCCCCTGATGGGCCTGGTCCATTTAGAAGGTCTACTATGTGCTGGGTATCTTACCTAATTATCTCTAGTCCTGAAACGCCCTGCCAGGAAGATATTACTGGCATTGTGTTGCAGACGAAAAGCCTAAGGTTCAGAGACGTGTGCACAGGTATCCAGTGCCAGGAGCAGGATTCAAACCCAGGCCTGATGCCAGAGCTAGTGTCCTTTCCATGCACCAGAACGATATCCTGGCAACAGGAGGGATAACAGGTAAGGCTGGGGGTGGGGGGCGTCCAAGCAGGTCAGGTGGCTGAAGGAGGCCCTCTGTCCCTGGCCTTTCCCTGTCCTTCCATGTGAGCCGATCTCCCCCTCTGACACTTCTGTTCCTCACCCCAAAGGGCCCTAAGAGTCAAGGGTTCCTCTCAGCATGTTCCCAGTCATGACACCTGGTCACCCAGGAAACAGCTCCCAAAGTTGAAGGTCAATCCTGGTGCTGTGGGAGGCCAGAGTGCTCTACCTGGGACACCAGGAGACCGAGG
>NW_007248514.1:416085-435568 GCF_000164805.1 Carlito syrichta
GCCCCCACCCCCAGCCCCACTTTTCTTTAAGTTTCCAAATCAACCTTCCTCCAATAATAATGATAAAGCAGGAAGCTGGGCCGGAGGACAGTGCAGATTTTTCTTCTTGACATGGAGTTTCCGATTAAAGGCAAAGGGACATAAATCCTCCCGCGTAATTGCTGTGCTCCAGCTCGGAGCCACTTGAAAGGGAGGCTCCCAGCCCCCTGCCCCTGCCCCTGGGAGCCCCACCCCCAGACGGAGCGGGGCTTGGTCCAGGCTGGGCTGGGAAGTGGGGAGGGCAGTTGCTGGTGTGGACCAGACAGAGGGAAGGGCTGGGTTACACTGGCAGGGCTCCCCAAGTTCCTCCTCCAGGGCTCCAAGCCTGAGACAGGCCTGACCTAGGACCCACCTTGAAGCGCCTTTCCCCAATGCTGGGAGCCCTCGGCCACACAGGGAGAGCATGCTCTCACACGTTGGCAAAGCTCCTTGGCACTTATTAACTTGTTTGATTCGTGTAAGGGCCTTGAAAATTATTAAACAGACACAGGTGGGGACAGGGGCCCCGAGACCTGAACCAGGGTGAGGCCCCTTGTTTTACAGATGGGGAAATTGAAGCTTGGAAAAGGGGCTGGTTGGTGGCAGAGCTGGGACATCAGAACTCGAATTCTCGTGTACCAGGGAGGGGCTGACGCATTTGAATCTATTCAATGTGGGCCCGAATTGTCTCTTCCAGAGGGGTTTGTTCACCAGTCAGAGAAGATTTTTAAGACCTCCAGATTGCTTGCTTACCCCTCTCTTCACAGTTTGGAGAAAGGTGACACCAGAAATGTGCATGAATTGCCCGAGGTCAGAGGCTACGGACAGCCTGGGGTCCCTCCATCTTGACTCCATTTCATACTCTGACCCTCTCAAGAGTTAACACCCAGAGATCCCAGCCGCTGGCCTGGCAACTCCTCAGGACAACCCCTCAGCTGGCCTGGAGCCCTGCCTGGTCCTTGTGAGGGTCGCAGAGGCCTCCCCAGAACTCTCCCCAGCTCTGTTCCCTCTTTCTCAGCCCTCGGCCCACAAGCCTCCTCCATCAAGCCCTCCTGATTTGAACGCCTGGTTCCACTTTCCTCTGTTTCTCCCTGCCCTGAACACCCCTCTCCAGCTACTCCTCAATCAGATCCCTGCTCTGCACTGCTGCCTCCTAGCCCTGTACCCTACCATCATCTTCACGCCATCTCCTATGGCCACAACTCAGACCCAGAACAGATCTGTGCAGTGTGCGTGTGCAACCCTGGGAGCCCAGGAGTCCCATCTCTTCTTCATCCGTGGATGTTTCCACAGAAGCTCCAGGAGTCCCATTTCAGGTATAAACTGTCATGGCCTCTTCATGTCCCTGGCCCACGGGAAGGGAAGGGGACCCTCGGCTGGGACCCAGCAAAAGAGGAGTCCCAGCCTCATCCTGACCACCCATCTCTAAAGAAAATGGAGCCCAACCATTTCCCACTCGAGCTCCTCAGACACTCTAACGAGGTGGCAGACAGCTGGGTCCCTCTACCGGACCCCTCCACGTCCCACTGAACTCACTTCACGCCTGCACACCCACCCCTCCCTCTGCCTCCGCCTAGTGGAGAGCAAGGTCCAGTGAGGACTTTGGAGTCTTCTCAAAGAATATCCTGTCTGGGCTGGGAAAAGAAAAAGGGGCTGCGGTAGCTGGAAGACCAAGCGGAAGGCTCAGGTGCTCCTGCAGGGAGCCCGTGCCGTGTCTGGATGGCACTGTGGCACCACCTGTAGTTCTAGATGTTACTATGAGGGTTTGGGGGTGCTAGTGAAGGTTCTGGATGTGCCGCTGTAGAGCTTGGGGCACAAAAGCGGGCCTGTCCTGGAGACGGTGGGGTTTTCTGGGCTTCACATGAGGGTTAGTCACTCCAAAAGGTCCGAGGAGGGGAGGAAGCTGAGGCTATAAGGCAACCTGGGGGTGTGGAGGGGGGAGGACAAAGGTGGCAGAGGAGGGGATAGCTGAGGTTGCAGGGCAGCGAGACCTTGCTCTCCTCATCCTGATATTTAAGTCCCAAACCCTGGCCAGTGGCCTCATTTGTTGGCAATGAGGGGCTGGGGATGGGGTCAGGTCCTTGCTCCCCTGGAGTGATGGCAGGTCACATGCTGTGCACGCTCCTGGCATTCTGTAGGGAGGAAGGCAGAGCGGCCTGGACAGGATGGTTCTCCCAGAGGTCCTCCTGGGTGTGTGTCCCCACCAGCAACCTAGCTCAGAAGGCCCACCTCATCCGTAGAGCTCTGCCCTGGATGTTGCTGGGGCAGGGGAGACTCCGGAGGAGAAAGACATAGACCCTCCTCCCCTGAGCCCCCAGACTCACAGAAGGTCAGAGGCTCATCTTGAACCCAGGCAGGTATATAGAGAACTCTGCTTGCAGCTTAATCATGGAAAACTTCCTGAGAGACAGAGGTGTGGAGCCAGGACTGGGCAGAGAGACAGGGAGGAGAGGGTCCCATGCAGGAACAGGCTGAGGCAGCTTCAGAGGTGAGCAGGGATGAGGATAAGTTCTATCTCCAGAGGCCTGAGGCAGGGAGAGGTGGAAGGAGCATCATTCGCTTTCGCATCCATCATCCACTTAGCAAACAGGCACAAGGGCAGCCAGCATCAGGCACGGAACCAGGAAATACAGAGGCTCCCTCCCAGAAATCCAACCCCTTCCCAAAAGGATCAGCTTCTGTGGCCAGGGGCAGTGACTCGCACCTGTAATCCCAGCATTTTGGGAGGCCAAGGCAAGAGTGCTGCTTGCGGCCTGGAGGTCAAGACTAGCCTGAGCAACATAGCAAGATCCTGTCTCTACAAATAATAATAAAATAATGAAATAATCAGAATTCTCCGGGTCCATGCTAGCTGAGCTCCTACCTCTTGTCTCTCCGCCCCCAAAGAAAGCCATTCTCCATCACCTTAGCTTCCTTCTTCCTCAGGGCCACCCCCGCCTCAGGCCTTGTCCCAGTCCCTGCCACTCAAATATCCCACATTCTTCCCCTCTGGGCAGACGTTGGAGTGTCTTCTGGGCCATGACTACAGCAGGAAGGACTGGAGCTAGACATCCCGAGCACCTGCCCAGTGGCAGGGGGGAGCCCAGGGAGAGGCCAAGGAAGAGATGTGAGCTCAAGAGTCCAGGCCCAAGCTGTTCAGCCCGTTGTTGTGTCTTGCAGGGAGAGGCATCATTCATCTGCCCAGGGGTAGAGTTGGGGCAGGGGGAGGGAATGAAAAACACCCACAGCCCATTAACCTACTTTTGCAACTTCATTAAAACAGAGTCTTTGACATGTTGCCATAAATTGTCTTCTGAGGAGGAAGGCAGATCCAACGTCATGTTCCAGCAGCAAAGTCTCAAAGAGGCTGGAGCAACGCTGGGCCAGCCTAGCTGCCTGTGGCAGGGTTTCCTAGGAGGGCAGGCTACCGGGTCAGGGGCAGGGAGGGGATTTTATACAGTATTGCAGAGTTGCTGCCCTGCTCAGGGACCCTCAGAGCTTCAAGGAGTCCCTCATAAGCTCTTCAGAGTCTTTTTTTTTTTTAATTAGGGCTTCACTCTTGTCGCCCAAGCTAGAGCAGTGGCATGATCATGTTCACTGCAACCTTGACCTTCTGGGCTCAGGCAATCCTTCCACCTCAGCCTCCCAAGTAACTGGGGCTATAGACACACGCCCCCACACCCAGATTATTTTTTGTCTTTTTTTTTTCTTTTTTATTTTTTTGGTAGAGATGGGGACTCGTTATGTTGCCCAGGCTGGTTTCAAACTCCTGGCTCGAGCAATCCTCTCCCCTCAGCCTCCCAAAGTGCTGGGATTACAGGTGTGAGCTACCACAACTGGCTTCAAAGCCTTTTGAGAGCCGGGCTCGGTGGCTCAGCCTGTAATCCCGCGCCTTTGGGAGGCTGAGGTGAGTGGATTGCCTGAGCCCGTGGGTTCGAGACCTGCCTGGGTAGCGAGACCTCATCTCTACAATAAATTAAAAAATCATCCGGGCGTGGTAGCGCATGCCTGTAATTCTGGCTACTCGGAAGGTTGAAGGCAGAAGGATCGCCAGAGCCCAGCAGGTCGAGGCTGCGGTGGCTGGGAGCGGCCACTGCACCCTAGCCTGGGTGACAGAGTGAGACTCCAACTCAAAAAAAAAGCCTTTTGAGGCCTCCTTCAATAAATCCTGTTCTTTGAAGCTCAGAAAATGCATGAAAAAAAAAAAAAGAAAAAGTCCTGTCGTGACCTGAAGCCCCCTTTTGCCCTGAAGCCCCACCTCTCTCCAAGGTGTGCACTGAGCCTTATGGCTCCTGGCTGCACGCACAGCAGACCCTGGCAACCTCCAGAGAACCTGAGACAGCATTGCCTGGCCAGGCAGGTGGCCTGGTGCAGTGGAAGGGGCACAGGCCTGGAGTCAGCAGGGCTGGGCTCCCAACGTCCTTACACAAGCAGTGACCAAGTGCCTAGGCCCTGGAGGGGGTCCGCCAGAGTTCAAATTCTGCCTTTGTCATTTAATGACCTTGGCCAAGTATTTAACCTGTCTGAGCCTTAGTTTCCTCATGGGAATAACAATACCTCATGGGTTGCTGAGTTTTAAATAGAATGAGCCTTGAAAAATGCACAGCACTTAGGACCTGGCACATCCCAGGGGTTCAAAACCATGGACCATGGTGGTCATGGCTGTCTATTTATTTATCTAGGGTTCACAGGCCTGCAAAGGAACTTTGAAGTTCATGGAATCTGACCATCTGGTTTTACACATGAGGAAACTGAGACCCAGAGAAAGGAAGTGACCTGGGTCAGGATCACCCAAGGCTTCCTTTCACCCAATCCAAGGACCTTCCTTCAAGAGTCTCTCTCTGGGCCTTGGCTTCTTCAACTGCACAATGAAGGGATTAGAGGACATCAGTGGGTTCCATCTTCATTATTACTATTATTATTATTATTATTATTGCCTTAGGACCTTTTTCAAACACACCTCACTCAGAATCCCAAATGGCAAAGGTGTGGAGAAAACATCACAAGGGTGGGGGGTGGTCCGGGGCCTGAGCAGCAGCCCCGAGGCCTGTCAGAGAAACCCTAGGGGGCCATGGACCCCAGGTCAAGACCCTGGCTGGGCTGGCCTCAGGGCTTCCACCGTGAGCACTCTAAAAGGCTGGGGTCCCCAAAGGTAAGAGCTGGCAAAGCCACATTGGGAGAAGAAGGGCCTTGTTGAGAAGACTTCCTGGGGACAGGATTCTTCAGACAGTCTGTGTACAGAATAGGGGTGGGAGAGTGGGGGATGCAGGGCTGGACCGAGGGCCTCACAGGTGGCGTGTTCCACCTGTCCAGGGATCCCACCCCCAGCAGGCCTCTGCCTTCTCTCAGCTCCCCAGTTCTGAGCACCTGCATTCCCACCATAGCTGCAGCCCAAGAAAACATGGCCGTAAAACAGACATTTGCAGCCGGGCTCGGTGGCTCAGCTTGTAATCCCAGCACTTTGGGAGGCCAAGGCAAGTTAATTGCCTCAGCCCACGGGTTTGAGACCAGCCCAGGCAACTTGGCAAGACCTCGTTTCAACAATCAAAAATCAAAAATTAGCTGGGCGTGGTAGTGCACACCTGTAGTTCCGGTTACTTGGAAGGCTGAGGTGGAAGGATCGCTGGAGCCCAGCAGGTTGACACTGGGGTGGCCTTAAGCATGCTACTGCACTCCAGCCTGAGCGATGGAGTGAGACTCCAATTCAAAACAAACAAACAACAACAAAAAAAAATAACACAGACATTTGCTTTCATTTTCACTTGAAAGGGGGCAATTTAGCCCAGGCCCATTGCAAGCTGCTGGAGTTCTTTATGAGACTTTACTGAGTTTTCCCAAAGTGCTTCCCCAAAGTGGATTCTCTGGGTCAAAGTTCACACATCACTATTTAAGGGAATGAGGGAGCATGGGTGAAGAACACAGATTTTTTTTTTTGAGTTGGAGTCTCACTCCATCACCCAGGCTGGAGTGCAATGGTATGCTCACAGCCACCCAAGCATCGACCTGCTGGGATCCAGCGATCCTTCTGCCTCAGCCGACCAAATAGCCAGAACTACAGGCGTGCACTACCATGCCCGGCTAATTTTTGATTTATTGTAGAGACAAGGACTTGCCAAGTTGCCCGGGCTGGTCTCAATTCCATGGGCTCAGGCAATCCACTCGCTTCAACCTCCCAAAGTGCTGGGATTATAGGTCCACCAAGCCCGGCCCAGATATTTTAAAAGTTGGGTCGAGAGTGGCTGAGAAAGTAAGAACAAGAGAAAGCCAGGCCAGGACAGCCTCTGGCTGAGGCAAGTGCTGTATGACTTTACCCAAACCTTCTCATCTCTGGGCCTCCTGCAAGCCAAGGCCAGTCTCAGTCATAAAAATGCCACACGTGACTCAGTTCCAGCTTCCGTGGCCCTCACACTTACAGGGACACAGATTCTTACGTTGAATCATTCTCAGGGAGTCCTGACTTGTACTCTCTACATCTAGATCTTTCTAGCCCTCCCTCCCAGCAACGTTAGCCCCCACAGATTTCTGACTTTTCTCTGTCCTCAGTCCCCTAGTCTCGGGTCCTTCTTCCCTAGGAGAAAGGGCTGAATTGCCCCAGGCCTCCCAGCTGCTTCAAGACTTTCCCACAGTTCTTCACCCCTTCCCTCTGGAACTCCTGACCAAGAGGCGTCAGTGGGAATGAACCTCCCACACCATAGACAGAGCAGTTGCCTCCAGTCTGGATGCGCCCAGGGTCCTTGGAGATCACAGAGTGGGTAGAGGCTGGGAAAACTTCCACCTCTAAGATTTTGTGGAGGCTGGGACACAGGTCTGGGGTGCAATCTGGGGCCTCCATCCAATCCTCTCCCAAGAGTGATGTAGGTAGTGGGCCAGAGGCCAATCATGCAGGACAGGGGTCTCCCCTCATTCAAGAGCCCCCTCCTCACATTTTTGAGGAATTTTCCTGGCCTCCATGGACAAGTCCAGCCTCGGTATTTGCAGCGAAGGGTGATGAGACAAGGGGGATGTTTCTCAGGCTGGGAGAGACCCCAGAGGTTGGGGTCAGATGGAAACCAGGATGTGTGGGAGGTCAGGAGGCAGGAATAGGGGGGTCTGGGGTGGTGGGAATCCTGTGGTTCCTGCAGCAGCAGCAGCAGCATTTGCAAAGGAGTTCCCCTAGAGGACTGACTCAAGGCTCATGGAGGCATTTGGAGGCATTTTCAGCCCAGACCGCCCACCCCCAGCAGGCTGCCAGCTGGGGGACCCACCTAGGCCTGGTGCCAAGCCACTGGGGCTGACATGAGGGGAGATTAGCACAGCTTCTCCCAGGCAGTTATCAAGAGGAAAAGAACACAGAGACCCCACAGGAAGAGAAACAAGAAGGAAGGGAGGGGTCCCAGACACAGCTCCCCAAAGAATTGAGGCCTTCCAAGTACCCTGTGTGAACTAACCTTCCACCTACTTAAACATCTCTAAAATCCAAAAGAAGTCTGCAACATTAATCCTGATTTTCACATATTTATTATTTTTATTTTTAGAGACAAGAGTTGCTCTCTCCCAGGCTGGAGTGCAGTGGTATAATCATAGCTCACTGCAGTCTTGAACTGCTAATCTCAAGGGAGCCTCCTCCCTCCTCAGCCTCTTGAGTAGCTGGAACTACAAGTGTTTACTACCATATCCAGCTACTTATTTCTTCTTTTTTCTTTCTTTCTTTCTTTCCTTTTTTTTTTTTTTTTAGAGACAAGGTCTTGCTACGTTGCCCAGGCTGGTCTTAAACTCCTGGCTTCAAACAATTCTCCCACCTTGGCCTCCCAAAGCACTGGGATTACGGTACAAACAAGAGCTACCACCCCAGTCCTTCCCTATTTTGTATAAATAAACCGAGGGTGCATGAGGCAAAGGAAGCAGCCGTGGTCACGTGAATCTGCCTGGACTGACACCAATCTGCCTTCTCCCTGAGTTGGGAACTCTCCAAGCTCTTGAGTTAACAGCCATTGATCAAGTTAGCATGCCCAGCCTCATCGCCCTGTGTCGAAGGGCATCTGTGTGTCTATGTGCATTGCAGTGCTCATCTCCATCCTCACCAACACAGAAGCAGAATCTAACACAGGGAGGGCCAACTTCCTCATGGTCCAAATAGGAAACTGATGCCCAGGGACGGGGAGCAGCTTGCCTGGCATCACAGAGCCAGGGTAGGGACCTAGTCCAATCCAGAAAGATGATCTTTTCTGGAGCCAGTTCTCAGCTACGTACACGTACAGATGCCAGCCTCCATGTCAGGCACCAGGGAAATTAAGATGAATAAATGTGGGCCCTGCCTGAGAGACTCAGAGTTGAGGAGACAAGGCCTCCCACCCCAACCTGGAGAAAGGCAGATCCTCAAAATGCCCACATGCTAAGAAAGACGTTGCCATCAGCTGGGCAATCAAAAAGTTCACCTGGAGGGGGCCCAAACACCCTAGACAGTGGGAAGAGGGCGCTTGCCCTGGGATCCAGGCAGGAGGATGAAACGCAAGTGCCTGCGATGAGCCTTCTCAGGGAAGATGCTCCCGTTGGAGGATTATGGGAAATGAGGCTGCAAAGGCAGGTGGAGTATAGCTCAGAGAAGGGACTGGGTGCCGACAAGGGAATCTGAGCTTCACCATGGGCACTGGGGAGCCATGGAAGTTTCTGTCTGAGGTCACAGGGGATCCATGCACAGGGATTTCTTAGGAAATTCATCCTGGAGCAACTCACAGGGCAGATTGCTAGAGGAGAAAACAAGGCAACAAGCATGACGGTGTGAGTGCCTGTATGTGTGTGACCGTGTGTGTATGTATCTGTTTGTGTGTGACCTGTGTGTGTGTATGTGTGTGTGTGTGTGTGTGTGTACATGGAAGTGTAGCGCTGAGGCCAGGAAAGGCTGGTTTTACACAATGCCCCCGGCTGTTCTGGTGGGGAGATGATGGATCACCAGTTCCCCACCCTTTCTGAACAGGCAAGAATGAAGCCATTTTCCCCAGACATTCTATGGGGCATGTACTCCAGCATGCTCAAGAAGACATCATCCTAGAAGCAGGGACAGACACACCCCTAGGACCAGAGTGAGCATCTACTGATATTCCCCTCAGTTTCATGCCCATAGGGAGGGGATCCTGGGCACCAGAAGAGGGCAAGAATGAGGAGAGCGGGGAAGACTAACCACCCCACAGCCTGGGGAGCTCAGACAGGCAGTGAGGAGTCAGGTGAGGGAGGCATTGCTGGGAAGGACAGCCCAACCACTGAGACCCAGGTAGACTCAGAGGGTGGTAACCAAGAATAATGCCCTAGAGAGACAGGCAGAGTTGGGGAGACAGGACTCTTCAAAAGATGGCTCGCTGGGCATGAGGCACCTTCCTGCTTGCCACTGTCTTCACCACAGACCCTGACCCAAGTAAGGGGCAGGCCTGCCTTACTGGGACAGCTGTTTTATTTTGTCTCCCTTTGTGACCAGGGCTGCAAAGGGGCTCAATCTTCCCTCCACCCTCATCCCTCAGTCAAGTGGCCCGCCCAAAATGGGAGGACTAAGAAATCTGGTGGGGCTGTCCTTGCTGTGACCTGCAGCATCAAGTCACAGTGATCAGCAATGACCACAGCCATGCCATCATAACCCCGGATGCCCAGGGCAAAGAGGCTGGCAGCCTGGATGCCAGCTGCTGTTCACCAGCTCTCTGCTAGCCCTCCTCTGGTTTCCTTCCTCAAAATCTGTGGAGAACCCACAGATTCAGAGGATTCAGGGATTCAGAGGATCTCAGAATCAGAATAAATCCTGTAGATGTCCTGTTCCCACTCCCAAATCAACTGTTTACCAACCTCCAGCCTGGGGCCCTCACCCCTGCCAGGCCTCCACAGCACCCGGGAATTGTCGAATACATGTCTCTGTCCTCTAAGGCCTTGGTGCTCCATGGGGAAGTCTGGAGGAGTCTGTCATCTTTACAATCCTCCCCAAACCGGTCCAGACCTGGAGCTCCCACACTGACATGTGACAACCTCCCCAGATGTCCAGTTCAGTGTCACCCAATCGGGCCCTCCAAGACACTCCAGGCTCTACCTCAAGCCCACCTGCTCCAGCTCCAGCTTACTTCTGCCCTGAACCACCCACTGGGCAGGAAAAGGATGATCCAATTCACCTTCTTTTGGGGGGGGTTGGGGTCTCACTCCCTCACCCAGGCTGAAGTGCAGTGACACACTCACGGCCACCCCAGCGTCGACCTGCAGGACTCAGGCAATTGATCCTTTTGCCTCAGCCTTCCAAGTAGCTGAAACTATAGGCGCATGATACCACACCCGGCTAATTTTTTAATTTATGTAGAGACGAGGTCTCACCAAGTTGTCCAGGTTGTTCTCCAACCCGTGGGCTCAGGCCATCCCCTCACCTCAGTCTCCCAAATGCTGGGATTACAGGTTTGAGCCGGCCCAATTCGCCTTCTAAGAAGCCTTCCCCGCCTCCATCTCCACGTTTCTGTCTTTTGCTCAAGTGTGTCTCGTCCCTGACTGCCAGGAAGTTCTCCTTGATATTAACCAGAATCTTACTTTCTGTGGGAAGGACTTGGAGGAAGGTCATTTATTTAATGTCTTATCCCAGCTTCCCAGCTTACTGTGATGTGTTTTCGATCCTTCTACCAGCCTTCTAGAAGCGCGCCCCTCCACCTCCCACCCCCTCCCACACACACACCCCAGGCCAGTGCCCCCACGCCCCATCACCCCAGGGCAGTTGAGGGCACGCCCACCCCCAGGCCTGGTCATAGCTCAGGACGTCAGCCTCCGCCCCGTGGAGGAAAGGGGGCCTCACATAGCCCAGCACCCAGCCTCCCTCAGCCCTCAGCCCTCATGGAAAAGGAGGTATTTAGGAGCTACACGGTCCCTGTCCCCCAACAGGTACAGCCAGGCAGCTGCATCCATCATCCTGGCAGCTGCCAGAGCGAGGAAGGGTCACGTGGTCCGGCAGGACCAACAGGAGGGGGGGAGGCCTCGGGGCCAGGGATTGGCCCGGTGTGCAGCAGGAGAGTCAGGGCTGTCATGGATAACCTGAGAGTGACCTTGTGGGGACTTGGCGCCCCTGGCGCCGCTCTTCCCCAGACATCTCTCCACCTGCCCTCACCTAACCTGAGCCCTACCTGCCACCTAGCCCTGGAATTTCCTCTTCTCCTCCAGTGTCATTGATGTGGGCGCAAGGGCCCCTCTTACTCTTTTATAAAAAGGAAAATGGTCCCTTGCGTGCTTAATAGGTCTGGATAAGGGGGAGGGGAAGTCTTCTGGCCTGAGCAAGGGCTGTGGACTCCATGAGGAGACAGGAAAGGAGGGAGGGAGGGAGGGAGGGTCCCGCATGGAGGAAGCGTTAGTGCAAGTGCATTACTCTCTAATTGCCTGTGCCAGGCTGTGTGTGCGAAGGCGCGTGTGCTGGCAGTGTGCATGGGGTGGCAGCACCGGGCGTGGGTTCAGCTAGGGTGACCAGGTACATTCCCACGGGCGCCAGTGCATGTGCGTGGGGATGGACGTGTGCCCTTGTGCCTTCTTCCTGTGTGCACACAAACTCGTGTTCACACGTGTACACGTGCTGCTGGGCCTGCCACCCACGCGTGCATGCAGACACAATGCGCTTTCACCTTGGCTCTGTCTGACCCAGCGAGGGGAGCCCCACAACTCACCTGGGGCCCCTCAGGATGTCTCCCAACTGAGTGGGCAGGGACTCCACTCCCACCCCAAGAGCCACAGGTCAGGAAGGCAGCTGGCAGGAGAGAAGAAGGGGGGGAAGGAGGGGTGGCTTTGCCAACACCTGTGAAGGTTCTTCGTTATATATGCAAATGTCCTCATTAGAGATGCAGAGCACTTCCTGGAGCTAATCACTGTTGCAGCCTGTTCTGTGTGCAGAGCAGAAGACTGTAGGCTCAGGGACAGGGAGGAGGCAGGACCGCTGCCCTCTGGCTAGGCAATGCCAAGGCTCATATTCCCTAAGACCAATCCTGGGCAGTCCTGCAGGGCTGGGGTGGTGGGAACCCATGCAGGGATGAAGGCCTGCTGTGGGCGGGTACCACACGGTAGGCAGGCCACAGCACTGGGCACCTGGACAGCCAGGCCTGAGCGGTGCCCCCACTCCCACCCAAGTCAGAACCTGCCAGGAGACTCCTATGAGGGCTGCTGCTGCCAATGACCTCCCCTCCATCCACCAAGCCCAAAAGAGAGAATCTCTGTGGATCCTGGAGCAGGTTACCCTGCACCAGCCCTGGGGTGCTGGGAGCCTCCTCTCTGCCACTGGCCCAGACCACACACACAGCCAGGCTTATACAAGGCCTCGGCCACACTTCTTCCTCTTGTCATCTCTGCCATCAAACACCTGGAAACAGTCTTGTTGTGACTTTTTCTGCCACCCTAACCATAGACAGAAGGTTCTAACTCTAGTCAAGCCCCTTCCCTCAGGCCCGTCTCAGCCCCACCGGACATCTACGTGTAGACCAGACGTTCTTCAACCTCACTGCCACACTCATGGCACCAGAAATGAACACACACACTAACACGGTGTGCTCACACACACCTTTGGAAACATACAAACAATCCCTCTCCTCCACACAGGTCGCATGCTGTCCTGTTTCTGTTAACTTGTACTCAGACACACACCCATGCCCAAACAGTCCCACCGGCCTCTGCTGTCCTTGGGCATGTCACCCCATCCACTGTCCTTGGGCATGTCACCCCATTTTGGGGACAGAATTCACTGAGACCTCCCCTGCCCAACCCCCCACCTCTCCTTTCTTCATTCTCCCTCTCCCTCCCACCCTTCTCCCTGGGCACCCATTTGCCAGGGTTACTTATAGAAGCAAGCGATAAATTTAGTGTGTTTCTCGGCGCGCAAAGCTATAAATAATGGCACAGATCATTAAACCCCGAGAGCAGGCCCAGCCGCCCCGCAAACAAGATGAAGTACAAACCACCACGTGAGAGGAGAGAGGGAGGTGTAAGGCAGAGCCCCACACCCTGGGCCGCCTGCACCCCTCAGCCAGGCCCAGTGGATACCAGGGCCTGCAGGCTGGTGAACAGAGCTCCCCTCCCATCTTCATACCCTCTTGAGCTCTCCTCCTGCCTCCTGTTCTCAGCTTGTCTCTCCACTTCGTTCACTATTCTTCTAGCTTTTCCTGCGTTTTCTTCTTCTAACTCCCCCTTTCATCTCTCCCTTTCTCTCTCCATCTTCCTGCCCTCTTCTTTCCCTTCTGCCTTCATCTCTCCCTCCTCATCCACCTGTTCTTCTTCCCAGTCCTTCCTCTTCCCTACCCCAGGTCCCCAGCCCCCAGGAGGGGTCCTGATCCCACCCAGGATCCCTCAGAACAGAAAGTTCCCTGTCAGCAGAACACTGGAGCTGGCTGCTGATTCAGTGTCTGTAATCTTCCAGGTGGAGGGAGGCAGTCGTGGTGGGGGGTGGGGAAGATAAATGAGGAATCTAAGAACAAAATGGCACTGACACCAGGCTGAGTGAGGTTCCGGGGAGCAGAACCCCAGCCCTGAGCCTCAGCCCACACACATCCCTGCTAGCTGGTCACTGGAGGGAAAGGAATGCTTTCCAGGTATGGAGAGACAGTGCCATTGAGCAAACAAAACAGGCCAGGGAGTGGGGGGGCTGGCAGAGAGAAGCCACCAAGGGGTCAGAGGGAGAGAAGGCAGGAGGAAGGAGCACTGGCAGAACGATGACCCCACCATCCCACCTCATCCCCAGATCCGGTGTGGACCCCCAAGCCTGAGCCACAGCATGGAAGGTTTTGGAGTCCCACCATGGCTCCCACAACCCTCCCTGCTTCTATCCTTTGGGTTCATCCACCCTGACTCTGGCCTACCTCTGGGGAGTTTCCCTCCGCCCCCACTCTAGGTTACCTACATTCCCACTGAGAAGCTCTTACTACTTTCTGCTCCAGTCTGAGTCTTTCTCGGGAGGGCAGAACCTACCAGAACATGCTCAACTCTCAGAGGCAGGGTCAAGCCCAGCACATGGCCAATTCTCTCCTTCTTTGCTGATGTCAGACAAGTAGACTTCACATGGGGCGGCAAGGACAAGACTCAACACGGGCCTGAACCTGCTGTGCTGTGGGGGGACACTAGGACAGGGCAGTTAAAACCTCTGAAACCTGAGGGGGAATTCATGGGCCTGAGTAAGGTGCAGCCTGGCTTTGTAGACGGGGTAGACAAGAAGCCCTTGGAGCATCCCCCAACTGCCCCTGCCCTCCCTACCCCACGGTCAAAGCGACCATCTGCTCCTGCCCACTCCCCTGTTGGCAGCTTTGATACAGAGGGCAGTTATTTGCCCGGGGATTTATAATAGGAGCCTGGACAGCAGCTAACTCCCCCAGCCATGGAGGTAAATCAGCTGCCATGATGGGCAGGAATGAGGGAGCTGTCAGGCTGGGAGGCTGCACAGCAGAGCTAGAGAGGAAAACACTTGTCCCCGCTCCCTGGGGGCAGTCACCAATAAATCCCCTCAGGCACCAGTTAGGGCCAGTGCCAGACCAGATCTTGAGCTGGCAGTGCTGGTGGCAGAGTGGACGCCACAGTGGGCTGTGCCCATGGAATGGGCTGTGGCCAGGGGCTTGAGGGTGGACCACAAGAACTGCTCAGCGCAGCTGGGTGAATGAATGGATGGACGAAGGAAAGAGGCAGCCGCAGGGAGTGTGGGGGGGTGAAGGAAACAAGGGAGGCAGACAGGAGAGAAGAAAGAAGGAGAGAGCCGAGCAGGCCGCAGACAAAGGAGGAAGATCCCTGTCTGGAACAGCCATGAGCCCCTTGCTTGTTATACAAACGCTTCCAGCTCCACCGCCCCTCCCTCTCCATTTTCAGCTTGGCTTCCCCAGGGCTCCCTCCTGTGCCCCTCCTGCCAGCTGCTGCCTCCTCTCCTGAGCCCCAGGGCATGCGAGGCAGCAGGGAAGGCAAGGGGCTTGGACTATGTTCCCCAGGAGGTGAGAAAGGCGGAAACCATCCCCAAAGCAGAACAGAACCCCGGGGATCCTCGCCTCCTTCTGTCAGCTCATCCGCACCAAGACAGGACAGTGGTTGCAAGGACTGCAAGAGTGGCATGATAACAACAGCAGCGAAAAAATAATAACAGCAGCAAAAACATTCACATACGCAGTCTACCACATGCTTTACCTGCCCTGTCTCACGATCATCCTGGGGAAGCAGGCAGCACCATCGAGCTTATGACTAGCCAACAGCTAAGCTTTACCACCTGCTAAGCACATCACAGATATTAAATCCTGACTACAGCCCTGCTGTTCCCATTTTACAGATGACAAGCCGAGGCCTCCAATGGAAGTACCATGGCTCCTGCGCCGCTCCCTCTTGATCACTCTAATCTATGATCTCTCCTCCTGTCTTCTCTTGTTAAGCTTTTTGGCATCTTCTCCCTCTCCTCCAACCATGCTACCTCACCAGACTTTAAGCTGGCTTTTTGTTGCTTTCCAGGCACCCCTCTGGCCTCCCCTTCCCAGTGACCAACAGGACCTGTGCAATCACATATGATCAGCGGCCCCTTCCTGTGAGGGGCCATTGGCAGGTAGCACAAAAGAAGTCAGATGGTGACTGGAGCAAGATATGATGATACCTGGGAGCTGCTGTTTTTCCCACATTCCTTCTAAAAATATCTGAGATGACCAACCATATGAGACACAGACACAGAGGAAGCATTAACGCACCCATGGGGCCCAGCACAATGGCTCACGCCTGTAATCCCAGCACTTTGGGAGGCCGAGGCAGGAGGATTACTTGAGCCCAGGAGTTTGAGACCAGCCTCATCTCTACAAAAATTTTTTTTAAATTAGCCAGATGTGGTGCATGCCTGTATTCCCAGCTACTGAGGCAGAAGGATCTCTCTCTTTTTTTTTTTTTTTTTGAGTTGGAGTCTCACTCTGTTGCCCCAGACTGGAGTGCAGTGGCCACTCCCGGTCACCACAACCTCGACCTGCTGGGCTCCAGCGATCCTTCTGCCTCAGCCTTCCAAGGAGCTGGAACTACAGGCGCGTGCTACCACGCCCGGCTGATTTTTGATTTATTGTAGAGATGAGGTCTTGCCAAGTTGCCCAGGTGGGTGTTGAACCCGCAGGCTCAGGCAATCCCCTCACCTCAGTCTCCCAAAGGTGTGGGATTACAGGCTGAGCTCAGGGCTGCAGTGAGCCGTGCTTGTATCCTGTGCTCCAGCCTAGGCGACAGAGTGAGACCTGACTCAAAACAAACAAACAAACAAACAAAACACCCATGGAAGAACAAGAACAGATCAAGAAGTGGCAGTGAGACTGTCTCAGGAAGGAAACCTAAGTCTGGATAGTGACTGCAGAGGAAGCAAAATTTAGCCCTCTGCTTCCCCAC
Source organism: Carlito syrichta (assembly GCF_000164805.1). Taxonomy (NCBI): domain Eukaryota; kingdom Metazoa; phylum Chordata; class Mammalia; order Primates; family Tarsiidae; genus Carlito; species Carlito syrichta. The sequence continues at coordinate 432,418 of NW_007248514.1, forward strand.
CTTGACAATAAACAAAGCCAGAAAGAAGCTGACAAACCTCCTCACCCACCCCAGAAGCACCCACCATGTGTTGTGCATCAGAGGCATGATCCACACAGAGGACCTGGGCTTTTTAGTCACTCTGCCAGCAAATGTCTACTGGGCACACTTACCGCAGAAAAACTGGAAGGATCTGGGCAGAAAGAGGTAAGGGCAGTGAGGAATATAAAAGGCAGAGGCCACGGGATCCAGGGAGAGGAAGGGCCCACACAGAGCTGCCCCAGGGTCTGAGGTACCATGCCTTTTAGCCCCTTCCACTTTGAGGCCACCTAGTCAGACAAAGGCCCTACAGCCAGGCGCTCTGTCCACCTCCCATGCGAGGCTGCTGCCAACTTCTGTCCGTTAGTACATCAGCCTGGGGATCATCAGGAACCAAAATAAATCAAATGAAAATAGTATCCCATGCTCCCCCACAGAAACAAAATAGACCATCCCTGTTGGCACAGTTTCAGACCTGCGAGAGGAGTGACTACAAGTAAGACAGTCACCTCAGCACAGGGGACAGGGGACAGACTGGGGAGGAAAGAGCTGGATCCTTGTCAAGGCAAACCCCAGATTCACAAGTCAGGCTTCCTCCCACAAATAATCACAAAAAAGCCACCCCTTCCCCAGCAGCCAGCAAAAGCGCATCTACACACAGGTATGCCTGTGTGAAAGACTTAGGCACTAACCTTGAGTGGGTTCTGGGGAAGGTTGATCCTGGTCTGGCCAGCACTGGAGGGATCTGAGCAGGAAAATTACCTGACAATGGCAGTATGCCCGGGGCACCCACTCCAAGGCCTGGAAACTCTGACTTTCAGGGGTTTGAGTGGCTGGTGGGACATCGGTGCTCACCAGTGTGGAACAATGATGCTGTTACCTGCTCACCCACCATGAACAATGACCACCTTTTTTCTCCAGCCTTCTCCCTTGCCTGAAGCATAGTTTGTTTTCATCTGTGGCTTTTAGGCAAAAACAAAAACAAAACCCTGGAGTTAAGGCAGAAGCTCACAAAACTTTCCACAGAACAAAATGATTCTAGCTCTTTCCCACAGGGAAGACAAAATAACCCACCCCAGCCCCTCCCTGACCAGGGAACACTGTTTCACTTTCAAAGCTTGCCCAAGACTCTGGTGAGTGGAGACAGCCTGACAAGATAGCACACAGAGAAGGGTCCCGCCCCGTAGGCAGGTAAACTAACAGATGGCAAAGTCTTCTGCAAAAGCACCTCTTCCAGACACATTTCCTAACAGAACTCCCTTCACGGCTACCCAGTGCATTCAGGACAGACCTGCATTCACGTCCAAGCACAGATTCCTCAAGTCATCATGGAAAGCCCCACGCAGTGCAGACCCAGACTGAGCACTTAGAGTCTCTCTGTCCCCCACTCCTCCCCCCAACACCCAGCTACTGGGCCCTTGATGGCTCAAGGACTGCGCCCTAGCCATCCTGCTCCCAGCCCATGTTCCCTAGAAGGCCCTCTCCACCACTCTCCAGGGCCTGCATGCTCATCAAAGTTCTCTCTTTCTTCCTCCAAGGCCAAATTTGAATCCCAATTTCTCTCACTCCTGCAAGGTATCTCCACCTCCATCAGACAGACCTCCTGGCTGTTGTTCCCCTGTGTGCTGAGAGGTGGTCTGGATATTGTTCATGGAATTGAGAGAAAACTCCAAGCCTGGCACAGTGGCTCATGCCTGTAATCCCAACACTTTGGAAGGCAGAGACGAGGGGATTGCCTGAGCCCACAGGTTCAAGCCCAGCCTGGGCAACTTGGTAAGACCTTGTCCTTACAACAAATTTTAAAAAATTAGCTGGGTGTGGTCGGCACATGCCTGTGGTTCCAACTACTTGGAAGGCTGAAGCGGAGGGATCAACTGAGCCTAGTAGGTCAAGGCTGCAGTGGCTGTGAGCATGCCACTACACTCCAGCCTGGGTGACAGAGTGAGATTCCAACTCGAAAGAAAAGAAAGCAAGCTCCACATCTGTCCTCTGCCAAGCTTTCTTTTCTGTGACTCACAGGGTTCCCAGAGGAAGAAGGCCAGTCAGGGACAGGGAGATGGCAGACATCTCTACGTCAGGGGGCCTTGGAGAGAGATGATGTGTAGGAGGTGCTGCAGATGCTTCTAGACCTGAGACCACTGGTCTGGGGACTTTTTTTTTATTTGAGTCGGAGTCTCATTCTGTCACCCAGGCTGGAGTGCAGTGGCACGCTCATGGCCATTGCAGCCTCAACCTGCTGGACTCAGGAGATCCTTCCACCTCAGCCTTCCATGTAGCTGGAACCACAGGCACATGCCACCACACCTGGCTAGTCTTTTTTGATTTATTGTAGAGACCAGGTCTTGCCAAGTTGCCCAGGCTGGTCTTGAACCCATGGGTTCAGGCAATCCTCTCGCCTCCACCAGCCAAAGTGCTGGGATTACAGACATGAGCCACCATACTCGGCTGGGTTGGAGTCTTCTAAAGGGCTTTGGGGCCTTTAAACCAGTGGCCTTGGCCCTCTTTTCTTCCCTGGGTTCCTCTGTCTTTACCTGTCTCTCAGTCTCCCTCAATCTTCTTGTCTCTTTTCCAGATTTAGGCTGAGGACACCTTCTGCCTGAGAGACCCCTCCTTAGAGCCTTGCTCCTCAAAATGTGCTCTGAGAACCAGCAGCATGGGTGTCCCAGGAACCATGCTAGAAATGCAAGTTCTCAGGCCCATCCCAGACCTGTTCCGTCCAATTCTCCAGTTTAACAAGATCCCCATGTGACTTGTATGCACATTCAAGTTTGAAAGCACTCATCTAGAGAACCAGAAAGGCCAGACCAGGATCCAACAGAGAGGCTGAATGCCTAAGACATTCATTCATTCACTTATCCAGTCAGTAAATGTTTAGTAGGCACCTGCTGGATGCAAAACACTGTGCTAGGCATTGGGGACAAAATGGTGAATGATTCAGACTGGGTGCCCTTTTTTTTTCTTATTCCCATAACATGTGGATGCACACCATTACATCTAAATATTGAAGTGCCTAGACCCAGTTATTGCATGTCCTTCAATTTCTATCTTCATTCACTCCTTAGGGGATCTTGTCCAGGGTCACTGATGACTCCCAGATTTTTATCTCCAACTTGGACTTCAAAAAGGATGAGAG
>NW_007248515.1:0-4367 GCF_000164805.1 Carlito syrichta
TGGCTTTGCCAACACAGGCCAAGTGTCAGTGACTCCTGTCATCAGCATTGTTCTACACGGATCCAGGGCAAGCGAGGACTGACTCAGGTGTAAGGAGGGAGGGCGACTGCACCATGTGATCTTGGCTAGGTCAGACCTTTGGACGAGAAAGGGACTGGCTGCGTCTAATCAAGGAGGCGGGGAGGAGGCCACACCGTCTGGTCGACTGAAGGAGCCACGGTCACTCCTGCCCTCTGCCTCGGCTCTGGCTGCTCCAGCATCCCTGTCATCCTTTATCTCCTCAAGGAAGCCCAGTTTGTCCCGCCCCTGAGGCTTCCCAGGCCCCCCCGGGAACCTGAGGTGTGCACTGCGCCCCTGAAGACGGCTGGGCTGCCAACAGCCCCGCTTCTCGGGTCCGGGGGCGGGGGGTGGCGAGGCACAGATAAGTCAGGGTTCACTGGGAAACAAACTGGTGAGACAGTTGTGGTGAGAGAAGTGAAAAAGATGTCAGTATCCTGCTCCCTGGAACCTGTGATAAGTTACTTTACTCGGCAAAAGGGATTTCGCAGATGTGATTAAGGTTAAGGATCTTGAGATGGGGAGATTATCTGAGTGAGTCCAGTGTCATCACATGTAACCAATGTCATCACTGGACCAGTGTGAGTCCAGTGTCATCGCATGTGACCGATGCCATCACAGGGCTCATATGTGAACAAAGGAGGCAGGAGAGGCAGAGGTGGAGAGGAAGATGTGGATATGGAGGCAGAGATGAAGGGCAGAGGGAAAGACACGGACTTGAAGATGATCAACTTCTGGCTGTAACGATGGAGGAGGGGCCATGAGCCGAGGCACACAGGTGTTCTCTAGAAGCGGGAGAAGGTGGGGAGGTGGTTTCTCCCCTAGAGCACCTGGAGGGAACGCAGCCTGCCGACACTGTGACTTCAGCCCAGACAGACTCATTTCAGGCTTCGGCCCTCCAGAATTTTAAGTTGTCAATGCCATGAAGTGAGTGGTGATTCCTCCCAGCAGCCATGCGAAATGGACGGAGCAGGAGGGCCTGCCTCCGGCTCTGTGCCAGGCCCTTCTCCACACCCAGCAGGACAGCGAAGGCGGCAGAACAGCTGCCAGGTGGTGGGATGGCAGGGATGGCATGCTTGCTGCTGGAGAGCAGCCACTTTGCAGCCCGAGGCCTGGAGTGGGCTGGCTGTGATGCTGGCTTGGCTACTGAACCCTGCACTGTAGAGCACGCTTCTGGGGCCTCAGGCTCCTTGTTTCAAGGGGTGAGTCCTCCACGTGTGGCTCTTTCCAGCTCTCGTGTTCTGGGATGTGGAGTCCAGCTCACCACCCTGCAAACTGCACTATGGGCCAAGCCCTAATACTTGGTACATAATACAAGCCCTAATACTTCCGAGGGATGTCACAGGATGATGAGGAAACTGCCACTCAATAGTGGTGTGACCCAGGCAAGTTACTCAGCCTCTTGGAGCCTTGGTATTTCCATTTGGTCAATATGGTTGACAGTTTTTACCACCCATGGCTGTCAAGGGTTCAACTGGATCAGGATGTGATGTGCCCAGCCTGGGCCTGGCCCTGGCCCCAGCTGATGATGACACCTGGGTGCCAGGCTGGAGGACGGGAGTGTGAGAGACTTACTCACGCTTGCTGGCCATCCTGGCAAACTTCACAGAGGTTGCAAGGTCAGGTGACCAGCCTGGTGGCCCGAGTGGAGGCCCGTGACCCACTGGGAGGGCTGGGGCCTTTGACTTGGGACATCTGACATAGGGTACTAAGTGGGGCCGGGAAGCTGGATCGTCTGCTCTGGGTTTCTGTGGGACAGGGGGGACCTGACTTGTGTGTATATTGGGAGGGGTCACCGAGTCACCACCAAGACCAGCCTGGGTCATTTGTACTTACTCAAATGGGTCGCTGGGGTCAGCTTTCTGCAGCTCTGGAGGGATGGGAATCCGCTTGTAGTACATCTCCCAGTCAAAGGCACCCCGCATGGCGTCCCCCGCCTGCGTCTCGTACCGGAAGTCGTCGTGGTCAATCACGTCGATCATGGGACACACAATGGTCTTGCGGTTCCGAGCAATGCGGTCTGAGGAAGCCAAGAGATGCCCATGAGAGAAGGCAGGAACTGCGCTCCTGCAGGGAGGTGGCTGAATGCACAAGCCTATTGCTGCTTCTTCTATTTTTTTTTTAAAGAGATGGGGTTTCATTCTGTTGCCCAGGCTGGAGTGCAGTGGTGATCATGGCTCACTGCAGCCCCGACTCTAGTGATCCTCCCTCCTTGGCCTTCCAAAGTGCTGGGATTATATGGCCGTTAATTGCATTTTAAACTTGTTCCCTGGGTGAAGTCTCTGAACACCCGAGCTTGGGAAACTATGGAGAGGAAGAGGAAGTCCAAGCTTGACGGGGGCTCCCTCCCATCCTGCCACCCTTGGCGGGGCTCTGAGGCAGCAAGACAATAATGTCTCCAAGCCCCACTGTCCTCTGCGAGATGCAAGAAGAGTCTCTGCCTCAGAGGCCGGCATGAGAACTGGGTACGACACGTCGGAAAGGGCTCAGTACAGTTGTGCGTTCATGGTCAGCGCCGCTATGGTAAGAGTCTGAGTTCCTTTTGGGGGCCCCTGCTCCGGCCCTGCCAGGTTCCCCACTCCAAGTCCTGAGCCTGATTCATGGCCCAAAGCAGCAGGGCCCCAGTGCTTGCCCCCGGGGTAGGCTGTCTGCCCCAGCAGCTCCCCAGGCTGCAGTCACTGAGCGAATAGCCCTTCTTGGGAGAGGCCTGCTCAGTTTCTCCAACCAGCAGAACTGCAGAAGAGGGAATGAACTGCCACAGATTGTAAGTTCCCCAAGACTGGAGGGATGTGAGCAGAGCCTGGAGGACCACTGCCCTGTGGAGTGCCACAGGCTTGGTGACTATACAGGCAAATGGGGGCTTAATCTTTGGCTTTAAAAATAAAGATGGCTTTATCTTTCAGGCCCAGGAGAAGCTGATTCTAGAAAATTCACTCTCTGCCCAACCTACCGAACGAATTCCAGCTTTGGTTTGCTCTGCCCTTTCTCCTTGTGCCAACAAGCCATGACCACAGCCAGGGGGCGCCTGTGAGCTGCTGGGGCAAACAGTCTCCCGTGGTGGGGGAGGTGGACTGTGCTGAGGGGCCTGGCTGCTTCCGGAGGGAGTCAAGTTCAAGGCTTGGAATGGGAAGCCTGGTGGCGCCAGAGCAGACCCACTGCCTGGGGCCCAAGCTTCACCAAGTCGCAGCACATTTTTCTTCCAGGAGAGAAAGAAGCCTTTTCCTAAACCATAAGACATGATCCATAGGTGGGTCATGAAATTGATTGCGTTTGTAATGAACCAAAAAGGAATACTAAACGCCAGGCTAAATACTAAGTACTCAGCTGCACTCCAAGTGAGAAGGGACACAGACAGGTGAGACTCTGAAACACGCTTCAGTCATGTTGAGGAATATGTGCACCTGCGTGCTGAACTGCGACGTCCAATGTATTTGTTACTGTGGCATAAGGTTTACAAAGTGTAAGGAATGCTGCTTTTGGCAGTGTACCACCAAGTGTGGATGGGGGTTACCTGTACCAGATGTAGCCGGGCATCTTTTTTTTGGAGTCTCACTCTGTCGCCCAGCCTGGAGTGCAGTGGCACGCTCCTAGCCACCGCAGCCTCAACTTGCTGGGCTCCACCGATCCTTCCACCTCAGCCTTCCAAGTAGCTGGAACTACAGGCATGTGCTACCATGCCCCGCTAATTTTTTTTTTATTTATTGTAGAGATGAGGTCTCACCAAATTGCCCAGGTGGGTCTCAAACCCGCGGGCTCAGGCAATTTACTCGCCTCGGCTTCCCAAAGTGCTGGGATGATAGGCTGAGCCACCAACCCCAGGCTACCTGGGGTGTCTTTACAAAACTCCTATCCCGCCAGGTGCAGCAGCTCAAGCCTGTAATCACAGCACTTTGGGAGGCCGAGGTGAAGGGATTGCCTGAGCTGGCAGGTTCAAGACCAGCCTGGGCAACATGGTGAGATCTCGTGCCTACAATTAAAAAAAAAAATTAGCCGGACATGGTAGCATGCGCCTGAAGTTCCAGCTACTTGGAAGGCTGAGGTGGAAAGATCACTGGAGCCCACCAGGTCGGTGCTGGGGTGGTGGTGAGCATGCCACTGCACTCCAGCTTGGGTGACGGAGTGAGACTCCCACTCAAAAAAAATTCCCATCTTGTTCTCACCCTATGCCCACTGGATCAAAATCTCTGAGGGTTCGCTTAGATTTGCCTTGTGAACAGGTTTCTTGAGGATTATTATTATTTTTTTTTATCTGGAGTCTTATTCTGTCACCCAGGCTGGAGTGCAGTGGCACACTCACGGCCACCACAGCC
>NW_007248515.1:4669-50885 GCF_000164805.1 Carlito syrichta
CTCGTGCCTATAATCCCAGCACTTTGGGAGGCCAAGGTGAGAGGATCACTTGAGGTCAGGAATTTAAGACCAGTCTGCACAACATAGCAAGACCCCCATCTCTAAAAAAATAAAAATATTAGCTGGGTGTGGTGGTGCACACCTGTAGTTTCAGCTACTTGGGAGGTTGAGGCAGGAGGATTCTTTGAGCCCAGGAGGTCAAGACTGTGGTGAGCTATGATTATGCCACTGTCCTCCAGCCTGGTGACAGAATGAGACTCTGTCTAAAATAAAATAAATAAAATAAAATAAAATAAATCTCCAGGGAAAGGTCTAGAGAAGGACCTCCCTTCCTAATCACTCATGGCCATCCCAGGGATTTCATTTCCAAGGGTGCTGGGCTGAGACATGGTGCCCCGCTGGCTCAGCTGACGTGGGAGGTCTGAGATCTTGCAGCCTCCACAGGCAGTGTCCCACGGTGCTGTGCTCACCTGGGAACAGAATGCCTGGGTTCATATCCCGGTTTTGTCACGCCTTGGCAGTCTCAGATCAGACAAGCTGATCTGATACCTCTGAGTCTGGCTTTCCTTGCCGACAAAGGGAGGGAGGCAGCACGTCTCACGGGTCCCTGTGAGGACCAAGGACCGAGTGGGACGACGGAGCCTTGACGTCCAGCACAGCCTCTGGCCCACAATCAGCCGGGATGATGCGTTCTGTGCCCAGGGCCACTGAAAGCAGTGAGAGGCGGGAGCTGGAAGGCTGGCACTGTCCTTTCAGCTTTCTCATGTGCAAAGTGTGGACAAACGCCTGACCGCAACAGTCAGAGTCACATGATAGTGTGGCCTAAGGAGCTAAGGGATTAATAAAGCCACGGTGAGGGTGATGATGATGAGTATGGACATGACAGGGGCTGTCACAGTTCTGAGGCTCAGAACTGTGTGCTCTCTAAAGGTGGCAGCGTGCGCTATGCACGGAGGTGTTAATGGTTTCACAGACAAAAGCCACGATGCACTCTGTGAGCTACTGGTATTAGCAGGGTAGACTTAAATCTACACCACTGATTTGTGCTTCCATTGGAAAAAGAAAAAAAAAAAACAACAACAACTGGGGGAATGCTTCTTCCATGTACGTCTGCAGATTATGAAAATTACCCTCATGTATTTCCATAGAAACCGAGTTAAGGGCTATTTAGACGACAAGCGCGCTCCATGCCCCGCCACTCCATTCTCTTTATGAGTCGCTGAATGACCCTACAAATGGGGTGTTCCTTCAGAACTATAAATCAGGCAATTTATGGTGAGGTTTTTTTCTTTTTCTCTTTCAGTAATGAGAGACATGTGCAGAATATCTCTTGGTTTAATTAAATAAACAGGGTACCAGGAATTCTGGGTGATATCCTTTTCCTAACCCAGGGAGACCCTGGACCCTCGGCTTCAGAAGCACATAACCTAATAGCCGAGTTCCCTGCTGATCTGTCAGCTGGCTCATCCCGCTCAACTGCACGGGTCTTGCCTTCTGTCCTCACCCCAGAAGCGTGGCATTCCTCAGCCAGGGCTGCTCGAAGTGTGGCCCCAGGAGCAGCAGCGCTGGCATCATGGGAGCTGGTTAGAAATGCAGCTTATCAGGCCCTGCTGGACCTCATGCCTCCCTCTGTCCACAGGCGGTGGTGGCTCCAGGGCTGTGCTGCCCTGTCTGGTACCCTTCTCTGGCACCTATCAGGAACTCTTGTCTGGAGGAAGTGGATTCAGGGGGGCAGTATGCCACTGTGGAAAAGAACAGGCTTGGGGGTCCCACAAATGGTGACCTGGACACCTACGGCCCAAGGGAACAAGTGGGCCACTCAACGTCTCAGAAACTCAGTTTCTTTTACCACAAAAAGAAGCTATTTTTGCCTTTTCATGGTTTCCTGAGAATCTGAAAGAATGCTTATAACCTTCCCAGCTCACGGTGGCAGTCCCGTATGTGGTATCTCTTCTATGCTTACATGATGTCCCCCAAAGTCTGGCCCTTGACAGTAGACAGATTAAGGAATCTGAGGGAAGCAGTCATGCACTAGACACTAATGGGCTGTGTGGCTTTGGAGAAGTTACATTCTCTCTTGGAGTCTCAGCTTCCTTCTCTGTGAAATGAAGGAATGGGATGGGCTAGATTTTACATCTCTTTGAGCACTCCTGGAATTCTTTTTTTTTTTGAGACAGGGTCTTTCTCTCTCTCTCTCTCTCTCTCTCTGTTGCCCAGGCTGGAGTGCAGAGTGGCATAATCATATCTCACTGCAGTCTTGACTTTCTGGGCTCAAGTGATCATACCCTGAGTGTAGCTGGGACTATAGGCATATGCTACTATGTCTGGCTAATTTTTTTTTTTTTACTTTTCTGTACAGATGCAGTCTCGTTGTGTTGCCCAGGCTGGTCTTGAACTTCTGGGTTCAAGTGATTCTCTCACCTTGGCCTCCCAAAGTGCTGAGATCACAGGCGTGAGGTACTACACCCAGCAAATACTCCTGGACTTCTGAACCCCTCCTGGCACCTAGCAGTGTACTGGATGCGCCCAAGCAGGCAAGGAAACCCCGTTGGGCAGTTCCCAGCTGCAGACCGGGGTCAGAGGCGCTGGCTCATCTGGGCGCCTCCCTCCAGGTGGGAGGGGCTCCCTTACCAAGCAGCGGGGGAAGCCAGTTGACATTGGCCTCGCAGTGCGAATCCAAGAATGTGATGACATCTCCTATTGCCACGGAGGCCCCCAGCATGCGGGTTCGTATCAGCCCTTCCCGTTTCTTGGTTCGGAGAATCCTCACGCTGGGGAAGAGGGCCATGTAGTCTTCCAGGGGCTTCTTCAGGTGCTCTGTAAGGGAGACAGGAGAGGACAGACAGGTAAGGACAGGCATTCAGTCACCACTCCGGTGCCACCTCCTTGTGTGTGCACTGTGCTTCACAGTCTAGATTTGGCTCTCCCGGATACTGCCTTGCTGGACCTTTCAGATGGGGCCAGGAAGGGCAGGGACCATCACCTGTGGAAGACAGATGGGAAGCGAAGGCTTCAAGAGGGCCACGACAGTGCCTAGACCTGGGTCGCAGATCTTCTGATTGAGGGTGTAGGCATTTGTGGCTTATGCCTGGCTGGGACCTATCCCCTCACCTTCTGGGAACATTTTGATTTTTCTTTGGGACACTGCTCCTCCCCTTCTCAGTCCATCACACTTGGATGGGGTTGACCCCAGGTCTTGCACCCAAGGGGAAGGAGCACATGGCACTGGTGTGACCATTCTGTTCCTTTGGCTGCAGTGATTGGCTCAGGGATGGCCATGTCACCTGACTTAGTCCAAATATGGAGTCCTGAGAATGTTTTTCAGCACTACTGAAAAAATGAGGCCGGGCGTAGTGGCTCATGCCTATAAGCCTAGCACTTTAGGAGGCTGAGGTGGAAGGATTGCTTGAGGCCAGGAGTTTGCAACCAGCCTGGGAAACAAAGCGAGACCCTGTCACTAAAAAAAACAAAAAAACAAAAAAAATTAAAAATTAGCCAGGCATGTTGTTGTGCCTGTAATCTCAGCTACTTGGGAGCCTGAGGCGAGAGGACTGCATGAGTCCAGGAGTTAGAGGCCAGAGGTTGAAGCAAACTATGATTGTGCCACTGCACTCCAGTTTGGGCAACAGAGTGAGACCCTGTCTCCTGGGGGGAAAAAAAGAGTGGAAGCCTTTCTTTTTGCCGGGTGCTATGTTGATCAGCCATGAGTCAAGCTGCTGGTGACATCTTTGGCCAAATGAGGTGCTAAGAGGTAGGAGGTCTGTGAGACTGAGGCCAGCGTGTAAAAATGTCAAGAAATGGAGAGAGATGTGTAAAAATGTTGTCAAGAAGCGGAGATAGATGCTGTCCTGATGACATTCTAACTCCCCAGGCCCCGTGCCGGGAGCAGACAAAACCCTGGTGTTCTTGTGACAACTGACAACAGGCTTCTATGCTTGTTTACTCTCCTGTGCTTGGGTTGGGCTTCTGCCCCATGCCTGAGGAAGCTGTTTTGAATGAATAGCAAAGACAGGCTCTTTCTACTAAAAGCTCCAGCTTTAACATTGGTGTCTCTTTATTTTAATCAGGGTTTGGGTCTCGTGGAGGCAGCTCTATCTTGGTGCTGATCTGCCATGTTGGTTTCTGATGAACTCCAGTTCCGGGGAGGCCTCTAAGATTCCCCCATTTATCTGCTGTTCCTTGCCTAAGAGCAGGTCCTACAGTTAATCCCGTCCTCGGATCAAACAGCCTCAATGTCCTCTACTTCGGTTGTCCTGCACATCCTCCTGAGTCACCCTTCCCTGTGGTGTATAAGCCCAGGGTCTGGGGGATGATGGTTTGGGGATCTACAATCTTGTCTCATGGCCGCCCGAGACATAGACTTGGCTTCTGTTCATGTGTCCCTATTAAGTGTTTCTAAGAAACTGAATATGTCAGTCTCTTCCTTCAGCCTCTTGGCTTCCTGGGACTTCCTTCCTAGGGGTAGGTTTGCATAGACCTGCCCACCGTGGGACAGGTTCTCAATGAAGACTCTGGAACAGGTACGAGAGAACTGAGTCTTAATCACATTTAGTGATGGGACGTTGGGCTCTTTCCTCTTGTGATCAGGAGAAAGGCTGTACGCATCCACAACCCGCAGTCCATGTTGTACTACAAGTCCTGGCCACAGCCACAACTAAGAGAAAGAAAAGGCATGAAGACTGGACGCACAGCCAGTACACTGCCAGGCTTTCAGTGGCAACAGGAGGGTTTCCCCATGATCTGCTCCCATAAGGATTTGTGCCACATCCATCCATTTACTACGACTTAGCTTCTTTTTTTATCAACTGATTTTCAATATGAAATTTTGTATTAAATTAAGTTTATTTTAAAAGGAAACTTTAAACACCATAAGCAAAAAACCGGTATCCTTTATAATAAAGACCTAATAAATAAAAATCCCCAACAAATGAAAAAAAGCAACATTCTGAGACTTTTGCCAGATGCTCCTGCCTCCCCATGATGGTGAGTGGCAGGTCTGCTCTCTTCCTGCAGGCAGGGGTTACGGAAATCCCACTGAGGGCACTCCACTTGAGGTAGTCAGGAGAAACAAGAGAAGACTGGAACGAGGAAGCTCTCTCTCCCCATGACTCAGTGCCACCTGATGGAATTGTCTTACTGCCACTTAAACTCCCACTGGCACGCTCAGGGAAACACCGTGCCGGTCACTTTGGCTTACGTTGCCAAAAACTTCTTTGAGATGAAGTGTATTGTGTTGTGTTGCCAGGCATCTTGTGGGTCAGAGAAGCTACTATAACACAGAGGAGTCATGACCTACACACGCACAACCGAGGTTAGGAGGTTAAAATGCAACCCAGGTCTCCTCTTGCTGTGCACAGAGATTAATATGGTCTCCTCCGCCCTTGCCCACTTCTCTTTGGAACAGTGACTCTGTAGAAAGCAGAAATCAATTTGCCCTAATTGAGGGATTAAATCTTTCCAAAAGAGACTTTCTTGGGCAATGAGACAAGATAGCAAGAGGCAAGATCACGCTCCAAATAGGCCGCTGTTTGGGCAGGAACATTGTCTTTAACAAAAGAGAAAAAAATCCATCGTCATTGTCTGCGACCGCTGCTTCTTCTTGGCTAGGCTCAACTGGTAGGTCATTCCAACACGAATGCGATCCTCTCCCCACCACACGCCACTACTTCCCTCGGAGAAGTATCGCCTGCCCGGCACACTCATCGAGGCCTGCCCGGCACAGCTTGTGGCTAACTCGCCCAGATGCAGATGGCCACGCTCATTATGGATTGACCGATTAAGGCCTTTGACAGCTCATGGTAAAGTCGGAGTTATTATTTAGGGGCAATTATGCTCCCCCTGTCCTTTATTAGAAAATGCGTTTGCACGAAACCAAACCTTCTTTTACCACATTGTCAAAGGGTTTTGGAGTTGAAAGGGGCTCTAAATGAAGATGACGATGGCTATGATGATCATGACAGGGAATGGCTACAGAGTCCCTGTTCACAGAGTGCCCTGTTTCATACATGTCATCTCTGACACTTACAACACAAAAAACTGGGAATCCTAGCTCCATTTCATAGAAAAAGATACTGAGGCTCAGAGGGGGTGTTGTAACCTGCCCAAGGAATGTGGTTTATAAATGTTGAAGCCAAGGTCTAAGACTTATCCTGCCTTACTGTGAAAGAGCAGGCTCTTCCTACGCACCAAATGCCATCTCTGCCTCACCTTGGTGAGTCCCTTCTCCTAAGTGAAGAGTGGGGAGAGTCAGGGAAGTTGTGTTTTACCTAGAGTCATACAGTGAGTCTGTGACACAGCAGGGCTATAACCCAGTTCAGGGTGTTTTCCAGCCTCCACTTCTCCCAGCTCCAGAAGGCCTAGGGCAGGGATGGCAAGTTGGCTTCACTGCAGGGCCTACACTGATGGGCCTGGAATGGATACTTAAAGTTGTGTTAGGAAAGAAGCCGAGGCTCTATCCGGGCTCTGCATGGAAGTGCCAGGAGTGAGGAGAGATGTCTCAGTATCTGACGCAGCAGGGAGGCTGCAGCCCTAACGCCATGAGCTCATCATCCCGATTCCAGGGGCTTCCCTGACTGTAAAACAAGACTGAATTGTTTTTGCCCTTGTTACCCCCCACTTAGGGATGAGTCAGAGCCATGCCACAGGGCCAGAAGCTGACTTCTTGAAAGTGGTGAGCCCCAGCACTAGAAGGCACGAGGCAGGTGTCAGACGAGCGCTTATCAGAGAACAGATGGCTGCTGCAGCCCCGCCCACACCTCCCAGCACCGGGTCCTCCATGCCTGCCGGCCCACCACCTGCAGCACCTGCCCCTCTGTCCGGTGCTCTCTGCGTCCACACATTGGGCTTGGCCAATGACCCCAGTGCTGGAGAAGTGCCCCAACGCCCGAGCCCTCAGGCAGGTTGGCCCTGAGAATCTGCTCCTGTGGGGCCCCAGAACTCCGTGGGGCGAAGTGTGGCTCCTCACGGAGCACTGTCACTGGCTGCCCCGCCCCCGTGCTCTCTGCCCCACTCTCTTGCTAGGGTTTTCCCAAAGCCTCCTCCCAAGTGAATCATTCGGACCTGCTTCCCAAACTCAGACAGACCCATGGCTATCTGAGATCGCCTAAGCCGAGCGTGTGATTCTAGAAGCTCCCAGGGAGCCTTTGGCTCAGCAATGTGTGGCTTTTTGGCATCCAGTTTCTAGAAACAATGGCTAACGTGTGTTTACTACACACTCGCACCCCTAGCCCCAGTGGCTTCACACCGATTGATATCTTGTAATCCTCACAAAAACCCTACGAGGCAGGCCACTGACGAGCACCCTCATTTTGCTGATGAGGGAACGGGGAGCACAGAGAGGTTAAGTAACTTTTCCAAGGTCCATACAATTAGCAAGTGGTAGGTCTTGGATGAAAACTTGGCAGTCAGGCTCCAGAGTCTGTCGTTTTCTTTGTTAAACTTTTTTTTATATAAGAGTCATTTCAACCATATAAAGTAGAATGATGAGCCCCCTGTGGATCTATCACTCAGCTTCAGAAAGGATCAGCTCCTGGTCACTCTCGTCACATCTCTGC
Source organism: Carlito syrichta (assembly GCF_000164805.1). NCBI lineage: Eukaryota > Metazoa > Chordata > Mammalia > Primates > Tarsiidae > Carlito > Carlito syrichta. The sequence continues at coordinate 12,223 of NW_007248515.1, forward strand.
CCTGCCCATGGGATGATTGTGGAGCCAGCCAGGTCTGCACCTGAAGCCATCACACTCCAGGAGAGAAAGCCAAAGGGACTAACGCCAAAGGACGTCGCAACTCAGCCTGTGGGACTTAATACTCGCCCAAGTACACTTCCAGAGAGTTCTCTCAGTGCTGAGCACATGGTGCCTTCTTGGGAAGTACTGGGCCTGGTTATCTCACTGGAGTCCCCCCAGAATCAGTGCAGGGAGACGGAGCAGGTATCATCACTTCCAGTGTTACTGGTGGGGAAACTGAGGCCCAGGGAGGGAAAGGCCTTGCCCCAAGTCTCTCAGCTGGTGAGGTCTGAGTGCAGAAAGAAGTTGGGGCCTGAGGGTCCCCCAGCCCACCCTGTATATGCTGCCCTGAACACAGACACAGACACACACACACACACACACACACACACACGCATACACACGCACGTACGCACACACATTGCAGCGTGTCTGGGGCCTGTGGCCCCCTTGACTCCTGTCTTGAAGTGGAGCCTCTCTCTGTGGTCTGAAGAACTCCTAGGACCCCAAGGATGGCTCTACCTGGTGGCTGTGGCTCAAGGAGGAATTGCACTCAGGGAGTTGTTGTGGGCTGAACTGTGTCCCCCGTAAGCTGTGTTCAAGTCCTAACCCTTGGCACTGGGGAATGGGACCGTATTTGGAAACAGGGTCTTTGCAGATGTTATCAAGTTAAGAACAAAGTCATACTGGATTAGGGCAGGCCCTACTCAAATGACTGGCACTTTATTTTGTTTTATTTTATTTTTTAATTTTTTGAGTTGGAGTCTCATTTCATCACCCAGGCTGGAGTGCAGTGGCAAGTTCACCGCCACCCCAGAGTCGACCTTGCTGGGATCCAGCAATCCTTCCACCTCAGCCTTCCAAGTAGCCATAATTACAAGCGTGTGCTACCATGCCTGGCTAATTTTTGATTTTTATTGTCGAGATGAGGTCTCGTCAAGTTGCCCAGGCAGGTCTCGAACTTGTGGGCTCAGACAATTCACTCGCCTTGGCCTCCCAAAGTGCTGGGATTACAGGCTGAGCCACCGAGCCCAGCCCATGACTGACATTTTAAAAGAGAGAGATTCAGACACACAGACTCATAGAGTCAGTGCCACATGATGGTAGGGGCAGAGACTGGAGGGATGTGTCCACATGTCAAGGGTGGCTAAGGGTTGCCAGCACCAGAGGCTGGGGCCAGGCACAGGAAGACCCTCCCCTAGAGCCTTCAAAGAGCAGGACACTTAGATTTTGGACTTCCATCTCCAGAATTGAGAGAACAGACTTGTGTTTAAGCCATCTGGCCTGTGGTGCTTTGTGACACTAGGAAACCAACAGAGGAATGGGAAGATTCTCACGTACTGGCACAGTGACAGTGACATGGTAGGGATATGGCTCCAGTTCAGGCCACAGCTGTCCCTTGTCTGGACTCCTGTAGTCTAACCAGGACTCTGCCTGCTGCTGTCTGGTGCACGTAGCAGTGGGGTGGGCTCTCACAGGAGCAGTAAATTACATCTTGTCACCCATCCCTCCCCTGGCTCCTGGAAGAAGGTCCAGTATCCTTACCAAGGAGGACAAGGCTTGTAGTCAGTCCCTGTCTCCTCTCCAGCCTCATGTGCCCCCTCCCTCATCAATGTCACAGGTGTTCAAGGGTCCCATGATGTCCCCTTTGGCCTCAGGGTCCCTGCCTGTGCCAGCCCTTCTCCCTGGAGGTCTCCCTGCAGTGAACTCCTGCTCCTCCTGTGGATTTCAGGGTTAATTTCAGCTCCACACAGGGAGCTTTCTTGACCTGCCAGACCAGAGCAGCTCCCTACCTTCAGGTGGGCTCTGCAGAGCTCTGGAACCCATCCCTCACGGCTTAGCTCAGGCTGCCGTTGAGTGTCCACAGAATTCCTCACCCAACCCCACGCTCCATGAGGGCAGGCTCTGTGGACGTGCCTCTCCCAGCATGTCCCTTGGGTCTGGCACCAAACCAGCATCTCTTGGACCTGGCTGGGTCCTCCTCAGCATCTCCTCTGACTTATACTCATCCAGGAGGGAAACAGGTCCCAGTTCATCAACCTCACCTCGCTACGTCTAGAAAATGTGGTTTCTTATCCAAGGTCCACAGCCAGCAAGTTGAGTGCTGAAGATAGGACCCTGGAACACATTCACACAAATACACACACACCTAGATAACTGAAAGGCAAACTGTGGCACACCGGGACAAATCCAGCTTGGTTTGCTTGGGAATCTTCCACTTCCAAGCGGAGTATTATATCATTTTCCACTCTGATGCCACCGAACCTTGCAGAAACACCACAAGTAAAGGAGCACTGTGTCCCACACTGGCAGGATGCAGAGCCCCTGGGTGGACCCAGGAGGAAGAGAAGGAGGATGAGGAGGGGAGCAGAGAGAGGTTGCCCACCAAGCACACCGGTGTCCTTCCCAGAGGTGCTGCTCTGGCCCTGGGCGCTGCTCCTGGTGCAGAGGCCATAGCGGGAGAGGCTGCCCTCAGCACATTTGGCCACTCCTGGGGCCTGGCAGTGTCCCAGGTCTTGTCACATCTTAGCACTGTTGGGCTTCTGGCCATTGAAGTGCCATGGTCACCTGTTTCCTGGGATAGATGTCTTCACTTGTAGTTTTAGTGGGTCCTAAGGTATTGTTGTCCATTTGGAGAGGGGGAAGGGACACAACAGCCAAAGTATCGCCCTTTATTTTGTTAGGCTATTCGGTGTTTCTGGTCAAAGGAAAAATTTTGAGATGACCTTTACGGTCACTATCACCATCATGACATTATCAGGTGTGTACTGTGTGCCGGTGTTACATACCCTTATATACATCGGCTCATTCATTCCCATAACACCTCTAGCGGGCAGGTGCTACTAACACTCCTGTCTCAGACAAAGGGAAACTGAGGCTCAGAAAAGTTCTGTGCAGATCTGTGTTCAGACAGCTGGCAGGTGGCAGCCAGGAGTCACCTCGGTGCTTCTGATTCGAAAGCTGGCATGACTGACCGCTCAGCAGCCCTCTTCTTCATGCCCCGACCTCTCTGTTCCGCCTGACAGGCACCGGTTTCTGACTCTAATGTGCTAGGATATCCAAGGCCTTCACTTGCTTGAAAAACTTACAGACAGGTAAATATAAACAGCAGGAAAATTAAAAAGGACAGGTCAAGAAGAAAAGCTATATGATACCGGGATGGGTTCTGGCAGGTGAAACGCACAGGGATTTAAGCACTGCTTACTATGTGGAAAAGGGAAACAGACCAGCCCTTCAGGAAAGACACTTTTTCTGGTTCACAGTCCCAGGAGGAATTTCAGAATGTGGCAGAGCTGAAAGGAACGCTGTAGCGCAGCCAAAAGACCTTTTTCCTTCTCCTTTGGCTTGAGTCCGCTTATGAGACCAAGATGGACCTTTCGATGCCTCTGGAAAACCAGATGTTTCATTTTCCCTTCCTTCTTGTTCCTCCTCCTCATCTTCTTTTTGATAACAGCTTTATTGAGATATAGTTCACATATCATATGATGCATTCATTTTAACGCATACCGTTCAACATCATCCAGGTAGCTCTTGCCCTGTTGAAAGAAGTAAGCCAGCTGGACCTTGCCAAGGGCATCTCTGCCGAGAAGCGTTCAGTTCAGTTGAATCAGGAAAGCATTTCTCCCAGATGATTTAGAATGAACACACACACACACACACACACACACACAAACACACACACAGAAAGAAAAGCATTTTCTGAGTCCCTGCTGCATGTCAGGAGCTATGCTGGGCATATTCCTTTCTGCTGATTTTCAGAACACAGTGGTTTTCAAAGTGTGGTCCCAGTCCAGATGTATCAGGACCTGGAAATTAGAAATGCCAATTCTTAGGCCCCCACCTTACACCTACTGAGTCACATGGGTGGTGCCCACTGACCTGGATTTTAAGAAGCTTGAGACTCACTGATGTAACAAAATGCAGGAGAAATCACCTGGCCCTTTTGCTCATATCAGGATCTTCAAATGATTCAAAACAGAACCCCGTGGCTCCTGCTATGGTAATGGAGAAACAGAAGTTCTTCAAGGGACCCAAGACCCTTTGCTGCCACGCCCAGCTCCACCCACAGACCTGTGAGGGGTGGGGGCTGACTTGGGGCCCTTCCATCCCCCCCATCCCTGAGCACAGTCCTCCAGTCCCCACTGTCCCCACCCGGTCTGGCCTCCGTTTCCCTCCTCTCACCTCCAAGTGAGAGAAGATCTGGCAAGTGATCGCTTCTCCTGATAGGGCTCAGCCCTGAGCACCCTGGGGGAAGCTGGCTTTCAGACAGATGCTGAGATGTCACATGAATTCTGATTCTATACAACGGGGAACAGTGGCTTTCAAATCTTTTGACTGTGACCCATAGGGAGAAATTCATTTTACATCATGGCCTGAAACACGTTCATACAAATACATACACACACCTGTACAATTGAAAGGTGTGACACACTGGGACATGTTTTTTCTATTCTATTCTCTTGTATTCCATTTTTGATAAAAGGTTGGGCATGCGATGACCCCGTCAATTGTCTTCAGGACTATCCCATGGGTCTACTACTATAATCTATCACTGTCATCTAAAAACCCTGGCTTAGGACACAGTCTGGAACCTACTGTGTTAAAAGATGTCCTACTTTGGCTGGGCATGGTGGCTCACGCCTGGGCACTTTGGGAGGCTGATGTGGGGGGACTGCTTGAAGCCAGGAGTTTGAGCCCAGCCTGGGCAACATAGTGAGACTTTGTCTCTACAAAAAATAAAAAGGTAATTAGCCAGGCATGGTGGTGCATGCCTGTAGTCCCAACTACTCAGGAGGCTGAGGCCGGAGGATCGCTTGAGCCTAGGAGTTTGAAGCTGCAGTGAACTACAATTGTGTCACTGTACTCCATCTTGGGTGACACAGAGAAACCCTGTCTTTAAAAAAATAATAATCAGGCTGGGCACAGTGGCTCATGCCTGTGATCCCAGTACTTTGGGAGGCAGAGGTGAGAGGACTGCTTGAGCCTAGGGGTTTGAGACTAGCCTGGCCAACTTGGCGAGACCTTGTCTCTACAATAAATGAAAAAAATTAGCTAGGCGTGGTGGTGCATACTACTTGAAAGGTTGAGGCGAAGGAACGCCTGAGCCCAGCAGGTAGAAGTTGCGGTGGCTGTGAATGTGCCACTGCCACTGCATTCCAGTCTGGGAAACAGAGTAGACACACACACACACACACACACACACACACACACACACACACACACACAAAGATGCCTCACTTTATCCTCAGATGGATGGTCCTCTGTCACTGCCCCCGACTCCAGGCTAGGACTCTTTGCACATCATGCCCCTGTTGCTGTTGCTATTATTATTAGGCTTCTGAGAATGCCCAGGGGTCTATAAACAGGATGGTCACTGCGTCGCCTACCTTAATAGGTCACTACCAGAATTATTTTCTGTTGACTTGAGATCTCTGATATCAATAGGTGGAGAAAGTCATTATGCCCAATAGTCAATTTCCTTCTGCCAAAGACATCAGAAAGCATATTTTAGGTGGCCTTCTGTCACCAGAAGAGCTGCGAGGGAAAGGTATATACTGGGGCTTTGCATCTACGGGCTCGTCTCAGCAGCTGGAGAACATCAAGGACACAGCAGATCCCAGAGAACTGGGTCTAACCCCCTTTGCCAAAGACCAGCGTCGCTCCAGTGTCTGGCTGACTTATCTTCCAGCTCCATGGTTTTCACCCTCTCTGACTCAATGGCCTTTGATGTAATAGCTGTTTTGTATGGTACCCACCCTTTAATATCTTAAAACAAAATTCATAAATAATACAACCTGCCTAAAACCCACTTTCAAAAAATTAGAGTACTGCCCCATAACTATAACATAGAGGAGGAATAGTAAGACAACATGTGTTTCAAAATGTAAATACTTGAGCTGACTGCTATAAGACAGAGAAGCAGCAAAAGCTTGTTTTGTTGTTTTCAGTCAGGGTCTCACTCTGTTGCCGAGCCTGGAGTGAGTGGCATGATCACAGCTCACCACACCCTCGACTTCCTGGGCTCAGGTGATCCTTCCACCTCGGCCTCCTGAGTAGCTGGGACTACAGGAGTGCTCCATGACACTCCTGATAACTTTTTATTTTTTGTAGGGATGAGGTCTCGCTATGTTGCCCAGGCTGGTCTTGAACTTCTGGCTTCAAGCAATCCTCCTGTCTCTGCCTCCCAAAGTGCTGAGATTACAGGCATGAGCTACTACACCCAGTCTCAGTGCTTGGATTTGTGTCATACACTGGAGTACATATGAGTTTACCTAACAGACAGGGACAGGTGTGCTGGGCTGGTGCTCTAGTACCCTGTGCAGCACTGCCGTTGATCCGATTTTCCATTTCAGCCAAAACCAATGTCATCCACGCTGGCTATACACATGCTCCTGGACAAGTCAGTGCAGTGGCATACCAGGAGGTGGACATAAGTCCCTTCCCTGGCATTCACCTTGGAGAAAACACTTCATTGGAAGTTGTTTTGGGTGACAGTTGACAGTAGGAGAGGGGAAAGGGGTGGAGGAGTTTGGGTAAAACGCTAGACATTCCAGTAACAAAATATATTTCTGGGGGGACATTTAGGGACAAGAAGAGGAACCCGTAAGGCTGGGCATTGTGTGAGGGACAGGTGAGAGAACAAACAGCCCTCAGTGCCATGGCCTAGGGGGCCTTGGGTAGAGCAGGAACGGCTAGTGAGACATCAAGCGGGCTGCTTGGAGCATGTGAGTTCAAGCCTCTTCGGACTCTTCTGCCTGGTGTTAAGTCTGAAGTCCTCCCTGGTGCCTGTGTGCACATGGATTCTTTCAGGGGTCTCTAACTCACAGAGTTCATAGTGGTTTGTCTGGAATTTGAGCCCCAGTCTGTCTCTTTTCACCGTCCCTTCACAATCAGGGGTTGCCTGGTCTGGTGGCTGAGATGAACATGTTACATTTACCTCTCTAGCACTTTTGTGAAAAATGTTGGAATGACTTGCAACCTAAGACTGACTGTCCACCTTCCCTAAACATTTGCTTTGAAACCATAAGCCTCTCTGTTCTTTGGCGTCACATTACAAATTACCCACTCAGCGGGTTCAGGTATTTGGCCTGAACGTGCCTTTGGTAGTTTTAAGAATGAATTACTCTCTTTCCTCAAGCAATCACATCCACCAGCCAGCTCCCAGAAATAGAAAGCACTTCATCACCCAAATTAACTCCTCTCCCTCTTTTGCAGAAGATGAGTAATCTATTAAAAAAGAGATGCTATTATCTAAACAGGCAGCCCTGTCTGCACTTTTAATTTCAACTAAATGCCTTGGTTCCTTTTCAGCGGTGGGCAGGGCCATAAATCTGTCGAATAATCAGCTGACAAATAAAAAACTCCAGAAAACACCCCTATCAGGTCAATTACAGCCGCCCCTGTTTTCTGAAAGCACCTCCCCGCCAATCAGCTACAAATGAGAAGAGGAGGCGGGGCTCCTGGACTTGGGCCCCCTCCACTTTCTCACCCAGTTGGAGCCCCGCCAAGGGAGCAGATTCATGGGAATGCTAGTTGTGGGCTTTCGGTAGCTGCCCTTAAATCATGTCAGGCTGTCGGGTGTCGGAGAGCAACATGTGTTTCATTTAGGACTCCAGCTTCCATGCCTATCGCTTAAGGTGTTATTAAAAAAGAAAAAAAAAAATCCTTCCGCTTCAGCAACAGTGTCGGCCTGTCAGTTTCATATTTGTTAAAGGGCAAATGGGTTCTCCTGGGGGAAGTTTTCCTGCTCGGTGCACAGGAAGAGAAAGTCGAACACATGTCAGAATTCTCCTCGCCGCTCCCTCCAGCCACCGCCACCCCGCGCCCCCTGGAAGAAACCCCACCCTACCGGATACTGAATATTATTTTATTTTTTGATTCAAGGGGTACACGTGTAGGTTACATAGGAAAGATGATGAGGAGGCTTGGGGTTCTGCTGAGCCTGTCACACAGATGGTGGATGTGGTACCCAGTGGGGAGTGTCAAACCTTCCCCACCCTTTGGGAGTGCCCCAGGGTCTGTTGCTACCATCCTTGAGGCCATGTGGATTCAGAGTTTAGCTCCCACTTACTAGGGAGAACACACGGTATTCAGTTTTCTGTTTCTGTGATAATTCACTCAGGATTATGGTCTCCGGCTGCATCCGTGTTGTTGCAAAGGCTGTGTAGTATCCCATGGTGTATGCAAGAGGATCCAAAAAACTCTAAATTAGCTTTTTTGTTTTTGGAGGGTGGGCCCCTGGTAGTACAGGCTTCCTTGGCTAGGTGAGTGTGCTAGGAACCCAACAGCAACAGCGTACCAGCTAGTGTTGCTGTGAGAGGCTGTGCTCACCTTCAGTGAATTTTTTTTGGAGATTCTTTCAACGCGTTTGCCTATTTCACAATGGGTGATTTACAAGCACACCTGCCCACACCGCGCTGAGTGTTCAGCAGTTTTTCACCAAAAACAGCATGACCCCTGTGCCCCACCCTCCCTATTCACCCAATCTCACTCTGAGTGACTTTATTTTTGTTCCCAGATGAAAAAAATCCTCAAAGGGAAATATTTTGCCAATGTGGAAGAGGTGAAACAAAATTGGCAGAAGCACTAAAAGGCATCAAAATGGACAAGTTCAAGAAATATTTGAGCAGTGGCAAAAGATCTTGATAGGTGTACTGCATGAAACAGAGAGTACTTTGAAGGCGACTAAGGTTTAGATATGTAAGAATAAGTACATAATTCTTTATAAATAAATTTCGGGGTTTTTTGGGTCTCCCGTTGTATCCATACCACATTTTCCATTGATGGGCACCTAGGTTGGTTCCGTGTCTTTACTGCTGTAAATAGTGCTGCAGTAAGTATGTGCGTGTAGGTGTCTTTTTGGTAGAGTGATCTGTGCTCCTTTGGGTAAATACCCAGGAGCATCACCAACTATCTGGAAACTTCCCTTGTGGGGTCTCTTCCATCTGCTTCTGCACTGGCTAGCGCCGGAGCAGGAACTGTGGGATCTTCAGTCACTTACAGAAATGTCCACACCAGCAATGAATGTGTTCGATCCTGACTTAGTATAGTTTCCTGTTTTTATTTTATTTATTTATTTATTTTTTGAGTCAGAGTCTCACTCTGTTGCCCAGGCTGGAGTGTAGTGGAACACTCACGGCCATCCCAGCATTGACCCATTGGGCTCTGGTGATCCTTCCGCCTCAGCCTTCCAAGTAGCCTGAACTACAGGCATGCACTATCACATCCGGCTAATTTTTGATTTATTGTAGAGAAGAGGTCTCGCCAAGTTGCCCAGGCTGGTCTCGAACCCACAGGCTCAGGCAATCCACTCGCCTCGGCCTCCCAAAGTGCTGGGATTACAGGCTGAGCCACAGACCCTAGCCTCCTGTGTTTATTTTCAAAAATCCATACACACAATGTGCTTCTGGCAAATTCAACATGGCACCCAAGGAAAGGTGTAAAGCATGTTTGGGAGGCCCTGTTACCCAGGTAGTCACGTGTGAGTCTCCAACAGGAGGGAGCATCAGAAAGCAAAAGTCATCAGCCCAGTAGGATATTTACCACTAAGCTGACCACTTGTGACGTTCCCACTCAAGCGTCACTTCGCACTTCACAAAAGCGTATCTCTCTGCCCATCACATCCAAGTGAGTTTGCGAGATGGTGTGTTTCAGGTGTGACTGCCCAGTGATACAACACAAAGCAATGACAAGCTGCTGCAGAGGAAGCCTCAAGTGCAGAGACCCTGAGGCCAATGAGGCAGGACCGGAAGCAGTCACTGACTTTTATTGTTGTTATCAGATGTTTAAGACCATTTCTTGTAGGCAGACATTGGCACAAAATCCCATTAGGATGAAGATTCAGACATTCTGCAGGGACACGTGTGTTCTCCATTTTTGGACATAAAATGTTCTAAATAGTTCATCTTTTTCTTTCTACAATGGAAATGTCTTGCTTATTTTGTGTGTGTGTGTGTGTGTGTGTGATTCCAAATGTGATGTATTTTGTAAAAAATGCTGTGACTACCATGGCAGAACATAACATCTGAGTGACGAGCTATTTGTCACACCTCTAGAGGCGGCCACTCTTGATTGTTGTTATTTCTCACCCAATTTTCTAATGTTTTTTTCCTTTTTGTTTATTTCTTCTGAAATCTGTTTTTTGTCCAGTATTCCAGCAATATACCAAAAGTATCTTTCTATATGAATATATATAGATCCATCATGTCCGGTTTTTTGGTTTTAAATTTTTTTATTGTTTTAGAGACAGGGTCTTGCTCTGTTGCCCAGGCTGGAGTACAGCAGTGCAATCATAGCTCACTGCAGCCTCAAATTCCTGGACGCAAGCAATCTCACCTCAGCCTCCTGAGTAACTGGGACTACAGCGCATCGTCACACCCAGGTAATTTTTCATAGAGATGGGGTCTTGCTATGTTGCCCAGGCTGAACTCAACCTCCTGGCCTCAAGTGATTCTCCCACCTAGGCCTCCCAAAGTACTGAGATTATAAGCGTAGGCCTCCAGGCCCAGTAGCATGTCTTTCCCCCCCTACTATCTCACTTGATCATCAAATGAACCTCAGTGAGAGAGGTATCTCCATTTTGGCTGTCATGAAGACTAAGGTTGGGAGAGGTGGAATTCTTTGCCCAAAGTGGACAGCTGGTGGATTAGAAGATGGGCTCTCTGATTCTGTGGCCCCTGCCCCGCCCCTGACACCATCCAGTTTGCCTCTAGAAGACAAGACTAAACCAGAGTACCAACTTTGCAGAGAGCTACAGTTCAGGTCCAAGTAAGGAAAGAACTTTCTAATGATAAGAGCTGACTGGCAAAGCCATGGGATAGCACATAAGACAGTGAGTGTCCGTCGCTGGGAGAATTCAATCCCAGCTGGAACTTAGTATGCAAATCATAACAAAGACTCAAATGTTCAAGAAATGGCGGGACTGCAGGTTCCTTCCGGAGCTGGAACTGAGTGATTCCAGGGTTCCAAGACGCTGTGCCGCTGGCTCTAAGAACGGGAAGCCACAGAGGACTTGTTCCACCAGCCTAGCAGCTCCTTCCGAGCCCACCAGTCATCAGCACAGAGAATGTGGTTTCTTTTCAGATGTTCTCGCCTATTTTATCTACCCCTGTAATTTTCTACCCACCCTAACTGAGAGCAATGTTTACTTTTCAATGTTGTATTTTATTTGTTTGTCAAAGGCTAGGATCACATGGGACGCACCTCTGAGTGAACTCCACATGTAGGCATGTGTGGGAGCAGCGGGGACTGGGCTGAACCCGCCCAGTCCTCTGCCTGCGTGCATGTGGTGCCCACGTACTCTGATATGTGCATGCGCAAACACGTGCACCCACCCCAAGACCCACTGCTGGAGCCATGGGGCCATTTTCTACCTCCAGGCACGCTTGTCCATGGAAGGCTGGGGTATCACAAGCTCAACATCAAGCAAGGAGCACTAGCCTGGACACGCCAGATCCTCTCATCCTGGAGAGGATCTTGTTCCCATAAAGGGTCCCAGATGGCCATCTGGGTGGAGCCAGAGATGACCTGTGCCACTCAGAAGCTAGGTGGTGCGACCTGCTATGCCAGCAATGCCCCGTGGGCCCTCAGTACCTGCTCCAATGGGGTTTGTCACAGTCCCTGACTTTCTACCACTGCTGACCCCATTCTTAGGGGTCACCACTGCCCACTCGAGGGTGGGGGAGGCATTTAAAAAATTATACAAGCACTACATGCTCATTTTAGACATTACTGAAAACCAGAAATGCAAAAAAAACAAAAACAAAAACAACCCTAAATATTACCAATGAACCCACTGTTCGGGTGTCCTCTTTTTAACACCTTTTAGCTTGTTGAAGCTTTCATGTCCCTTAAGTAGAAAGCTCCTATGACCAGAGGTTGGCCTTCCTTATTCTTTACTGCACAGTTCATTGTCAAACAGCTACTTGAGCCTCCAGGATCTGTCAGGGATGGTATGAGCTGATCAGAAGCCAAAACAACCACGCTTAGGCCCCAGGTCTATAGAGGTGTATGAAGACATTTGTGACACAAGAACAACATGAAGAGCTGACACATCCTGAGAGTGTACTCTGTACTAGACCTGGTGCTAAACATCCTGCAAGTATTATCTCATTTAATGCCCACGATGATCCTACAAATGGGACTGTCATACCCATTTTAGAGATGAGAAAACCAAGGCTTGGAGAGTTGGAGGCCCTGAAAGCTTCAACAAGCTAAAAGGTATTCTGCTGGTCAGTGGCAGAATGGGGACTCAATGCAGGTCGGGCTGACTGCAGAGCTTGTGCTCTAGCCCCCGTGCCTTCCTTTAGCAGTGGAAGCGTGTGCAAAGGCTAGCGGCAGAGCTCCAGTCTCTCACCTTGGGGAGGGACCACAGGCAGCAGAGGTCTCCCAAGCAGAGTTTCGATGAAGCTTGTCACATTCTAGGCAGAAGACAACACATGTGAAGGCACAAGATCTTTTTATTTTTTTTGAGTTGGAGTCTCACTCTGTCCCCCAGGCTGGAGTGCAGTGGCACACTCATGGCCACCCCAGTGTTGACCTGCCAGGCTCTGGTGATCCTTCTGCCTCAGCCTTCCGAGTAGCTGGAACTACAGACATGCGCTACCATGCCTGGCTGATTTTTGATTTATTGTAGAGATGCGGTCTCGCCAAGTTGCCCGGGTAGGTCTCGAACCTACGGGCTCAGGTAATCCACTCGCCTCAGCCTCCCGAAGTGCTGGGATTACAAGCTGAGTCACTGAGCTGGCCAAAGGCACAACGTCTTAAAGCGGTTGAGTATACAGGGAATTAGAGTCCAAGGTCTTCCTGCTAATGATAAAGTCTTTTAATAAACAATGATGAGATAATTCATCATTTCCATCGAAAGGATGCATTTCTTAAGTATGTATCAAATATAGGCTTTGCCAAGAAACAAAAATTTTGCCTATAAAGGATTAAGACACAATCTCTCCTGGGAGGGAACATGTTAAATCTCAAAAGTCTCATGGGAAAGAAATGATTGGATCAACCACTTTGTTTTCTTCAAGACGGTATGATTTTTTTAATTGAATGAGAAACACATAAACATATCATCCTTGTAAAAATAAATAAAACTACCAATGCAACAGAGGATACAGGTTCTTTTGGCTGTGATCTTTAACCAGGTTCCACTCCCTGTCTCGTAGGTAACCAGTGTCAGCAGTTTGGAGTGCACCCTTTCATGTCTTTTTCTATATGTTTACATGCACACACCTATACATTGAAAACGCAGGTCCAGCTCAGTGGCTCAGCCTGTAATCCCAGCACTTTGGGAAGCCCGAGGTGAGTGAATTTCCTGAGCCTGTGGTTTCAAGATCAGCCCAGGCAACTTGGCGAGACCTTGTCTCTACAATAAACCAAAAATTAGCCGGGTGTGGTAGCATACACCTGTAGTTCCAGCTACTTGGAAGGATGAGGCGGAAGGATCGCTGGAGCCCAGCCAGTCGATGCTGGGGTGGCCGTGAATGTGCCACTGCACTCCAACCTGGGCGATGGAGTGGGAATCCGATTAAAAAAAAAAGAAAACATAAATATCGATTTTGTTCTGTGCTGTGCTTACCTAAGTGGCTCTGCAACTTGTTTTTTCTTTCACGGTATAACACATCTTAGAGCTCTACTTATGAAGGTTCCAGTGTGTTTTCAGTTGCTGTTTCGTAGTCTGTGTTAGAGATGCCACAACTTATTCCCCTCTCCCTACTGAGCAATAGGGAGGTCGTTTCTAAATTGGTACTATTACTATCGGTGTCACAGTGAGCATTCTTATTCGTGCTCATGGTATAAACCGTGGGTATTTCTCTAGGACAGACCCTGAGAAGTGGGATTCCTGCACTGCAGAATAGGCACATTAAATCTTTTTGGGTACTTCCAAATTGCCCTCTGAGGTGGCTTCCCTAGTTTTAGCCCCACCAGCAGTTCCTGTTTTGAACAGTGAGACTCTTGGGAAGAAAGGTGGGGTGAAGTGAAAAGAGATGGCATATTTTAAATGGCTATTTGATATGATACAATATTTAGAAAAAACAACTACTGTTTTCATAATATAAACTAGATAGAGTCGGACAAAATCCTGGCTTGAGGTGACATGCAAAAGAATGGCCCCTCTCAAAGACAGAGTTATGCTCTGCATCCTAAGACTCTCTGTACCGACACCAGTAGATTGCCTGAGCCCGCGGGTTCAAGACCCACCCAGGCAACTTGGCGAGACCTCATCTCTACAATAAATTAAAAATCAGCCAGGCGTGGTCGGGTGCACCTGTAGTTCTGGCTACTTAGAAGGCTGAGGCGGAAGGATTGGAGCCCAGCAGGTGGAGGCTGCGGTGGCTGGGAGTGTGCTACTGTACTCCAGTCTGGGTGACAGAGTGAGACTCTGCCTCAAAAAAAAAAAAAAAGAATCTCTGGAGGGAGTGGGGAAAGGACATAAGACTAGCAAGGCTTTAAAAGGGAAGTGTTTTCTTTTTCTAAAGAAACAACCCAGCTAGGATTTGGGTGAAGGTCACACCCACCGAGGGCTGGGGAAAAGGGGTCACGCAGGTTGGTTCCACTTTCCCCAGGGCCTCCAGGGCAACCTGTGTTTTAGGAGGCGTGTCTGGTCACCACCAAAACCTTGGGGCGGGGCAGAATTCCCCAGGGCCAGAGACAGGCTGCATGACCACCACATACATCTCTCCCGGGTCAAACACTCCTGCCCAGCTGGTCTGAGTGAAGAGGGCTTGTTTAACTGGGACAGCCCAGATTTCAGGAGCAAGATGTGGTTCCAGTAGTCAGAGCTGCCCATGCCCCGAGGTGGTCAGGAAGGTGTATCCACCACAACGCTAAGGGTACACGTGAAGGAGGGGACAGCGCTTCAGAGGAGAGCCCGCTCTGCTCCAAAGTGTGCACCAATTAAGATGATTACTGGTTTCCTTACAACACAAATACTAATGGCCTGTCACACTCTGGCACATTTTTCTTGGTAACCTTCAACTCCGAATGATTAATAAGGCTCTTGTGGCATGGCTCACACGCACACAGGCGCACACACAGAAAACGGGGGGCGGGGAACAACACAAAACTCTGGCAAAGGCACATTGAATGAGGCCGAGGTTTGTGAAAACACATTCTGAAGAACTGTGGCTGTTGCGGGGGGCGGGGGTGGATGGGCAGGGGGCGAAGGGGATGGCCACAATCAGTGGGGAGAATTGGGAGAATTGTCCTGAGAATTCTCTGGGCAATCAGGATGAAGACTAGCCATGTCAGTCTCCCTCTCTGGGTCTCAGTGCCTTATCTGTTAAATGGGATAGTAAGACCTTTCCTGTTTGCCAGGCAGGATATTCTCATGACTGTGCTTAAGGATGCAGAGTGGGGACATCACCACTACTAGCAGTTGGGAAAAAGGGGGCAGTGGCTCACACCTGAAACCCCAGTGCTTTGGGAGGCTGAGGCAAGAGGATCGTTTGAGCCCAGGAGTTAAAGACCAGCTAGGCAACAAAGCAAGGCCCTGTCTCTACAAAAAATCAAAAAATTAGCTGGGTGTGGTAGCAAGTGCCTATAGCTCCAGCTACTTGGGAGGCTGAGGCAGGAGGATTGCTTATGCCCAGAAGTTCAACACTGTACTGAGCTATGATTGCACCACTGCACTCCAGTCTGTGTGATACTGCCTCAAAAAAATAAACAAATAAAAGAAAGGGGGCACATGGTGGTAGTGGGAGCACAGCACAGTGTTTAAGAGCAAGGCTCTGGTGGGGCGCAATAGCTCAAGCCTGTAATCCCAGCATTTTGGGAGGCTGAGGTGAGAGGATTGCCTGAGCCCATGGGTTTGAGACCAGCCTGAGCAACATGGTGAGACCTCATCTCTACAATAAAAAAACAAAACAAAACAAAACGTATCCAGGTGTGGTAGCATGTGCCTGTAGTTCCAACTACTTGAAAGGCTAGGTGGAAGGATCGCTGGAGCCCAGCAGGCTGACACTGGGGTGACCGTGAGTGTACCATTGCACTGGGCAACAGAGTGAGACTCCAATTCAAAAAAAAAAAAAAAAAGTGAGGCTCTAATATCAGACCTATTTAAGTGGAATGTCTACCTTTTCTACAGACCAGTTCTGCCAAGTTCCTTCCATTTTTCTAATCCCAGTTTCCTCATCTGCAAGGGGGAGATAATACTAGAACCTTCCACCATAGGATATCAGGATGATCAGGACGGTATACTGCAGAGGGCTCAGCAAGCCCAGTGGCTGAGATAGACTGAGCATCAGTACTTGTAGGTCACAGTTATTATTATTGTTGCTGTTACTCCAAGCCAGGAAAAGTGGTATCAGCCTTGGAGCCCCCAGGAAGACCCTACCTCCCCAGTGGACATTGCCTAGAGACACTCCCTCTCAGGCGGGACACTTCAAACCCCATTCCTTCTACTTCATCGAAACCAGGCATGGCCCCTGACTGCCCCCACAGAACTTCATCCCAGTGTCCCAGGAGCTTCCTTTAGGGAGAAAAACGGTAAAGACTGTTTTCCATGTGGCCTTTTTAGAAATGTAAACTGCCTGGAACAGGTATCAACGCCTCATTGCTGGGTGCCATCTAACGTTCAGTAATTAACAAGGACATAGTCAGAAGAGGCTCCACCCAACACTCTGGGCATTTCCTCCCTTCATCCTTTGCAAAGTGTTGGGCAAACGGGGTCTCAACGCCTTCTCTTCCAGCTCAGATGTCCTCCCCAAACCCTGCCCATGGAGGAATTTCGGAGCATGCTGGGTAAGCCAAATCCCTACCTCAGCTTACATGGGGTGCTGAAGGGGCCCCCAGATTGGAGGGCTGGGGATTTCAAGAGCCCGGGGGGGGGGCCGACAGCTCAGGGATGAGCAGGCCACAGGCCATGTGGACACCTGCAAACCCAACTGGGGTCTCGTGGGTCATGGGCTGAGAGATGATCTTAGGAGAACCACAGAACCATGTTTTTTGTGGGAGTTCTCGTACTGGTAACTCAATCAGGCTTTAATAATAATTTTGAAGCCCAAATAAGGAGGTCTTTGGGGCTGTCTCCAACACCTTGAAAGGAACATAAACTCTTCAAAGCCAGAAGTTTATGACCTAGAGCAAAGGAGAAGTCATTCACCAAATGGGGTTCTTCTAGACCAAAGGAAGTCAATGGATTGGAAAAAAGGAAGACAAGAAAAGCCACCCAGACCACGATGAACACTTTAATAGACATACATACTCTTCCAAGCATTAAGAAAATAGATACACAGACATCTTGGTGAGAGGTGCTTTGCTTGGCTTTTCTGGCACGTAGGAACGGGACCCGACATACATTCTCTTGCACTTCCCTACACTGAAATCATCTCTGCACACTGTGATTCTCAAGAAGCTCTCTCACACCAAGCTCTCCTCCAGAACAAAATGTGCTCACGTGCAAGTTTTTCTGAGCCATTGTTTCCCAAACTTAAGTAATGAACAGTCCCCTTTAAAAGGAAGAAAATACCGTGGCCTCACCATAACACACCCAGAGATTAATCTAAGAAACACACCCAGAGATTAATTAATCCATAAACACACCCAGAGATTAATCTAAGAAACACTAACCAAAGAAACCAAGGTTTCTGTCTTTTCGTTGTGAATGTTCACTGCAAAGAGAAGTGTTTTTACAGCTGGTAAAATAATTTTTTACAAGACCAAAAGTCAAAATGAAAAGATTTATATGTGAGACTGGGGCCCACTGAACCCTCACCTGAGAAACACGGGTCTAGGTGCGACAACGGGTCCCTCGAAACCCATGGGCCTTGTGGCTTAGCCGCTCTCGCCACCTTGGTCCTGCCCTGTGGGTCCCTTCTCCCGCAGGCCTCAGGAGGGACCTCAGAAGCCATGGGAGTCTGGTCTGTACCCTTCATGCCCAGAGCCTGGAGTACAGTCCAGGCTTCCTGGGACCCCTTCTCCCACCTCAAGAGAGCAGCCACCCTTCAGACTCTTTCGACATCAGGCTCTTGGCAAGACTTCTTTTGAAAATAGTTTTCACTGTTGAAAAAAAGAAACAAGCTGGAAAAACCCAGATGCGGCCATTCTCTCCACATCACAGATGGTGAAGCCACGACCCAAGAGACCAGGGCTTCCTAGGCTGCCAGTAAGTCTGTTGCAGGCAGGGCTGAAGACTTGAGTTCCCTCCCCCAGCCCCACCCTCAGCCTTTTCTGCTGCCGGCCCCATTCCTCAGTGTCCCTGTCCAGCCCACCTCCTGGCTGTCTCCCAAATAAGCATCCACTTCCAAGAGCTCCCTGGGTGTTTCCTCTCACACACAGATGGGAAGACAAAGGTCAGGGGTCCAGAAGTCTCCAAGCTGAATCCTGGCATCACCCCAGAGATGTGCGCCAAAGAGTCTTCAGCACACATGAAGTGGATGTGATGGCGTCGGCAGGTCTATAATCACAGACGTAATCTCCTTAGCTGGAGACACCTTTCCGATCCCACCGGAAGATGAAATAATTCAAATCTAAATTCCAGAACAGAAGCTTTTAGGAAATGAAGGCTTCTTGCGCCCAGGAGCCAAGTGTCTGACAGCAGTACCCAGGCGCTGGCTCTCAGACCCGGGGGAGGGACAGGTTGGGAGGTGGGGGCGTGCCTGGTGTGGACCCCGACTTCCAGGCCTGAATGAATCTTGCCTCAAGCTTGCCATGTGACCCAGGCTGCTCACGTGCCCCTTCTGGGCTACATGGACTCATGTCTAAGACATCCACTGGACTGTGCTGAGGATGGAAATGGGGGTCATGCAGGAGGCAGGCTGGCGCGTTGCCAGTTAGCCTCAGCATTGCAGATGCCTCACCTGCAAAATGGGAGCAAACTGACTTGCTAATGGGAAGAAGAGTAGTGAGGGCATCAGAGTCTTGCAAAAAAAAAAAAAAAAGTTAAGGGTATCAAAAAAGTCACTTCTCTCTTTGACGTACAATTGTAGATGGTGCCCCTAACGTGTTGTCTTTAGGGAGTACTCGTGTCACCAACGAGCTATAAGGCATGCCCCATGCCTGCAGGGCCTGGGCCTGGCTCTTCCACAGCTTGCTCTTGGGGTGACCATTCAAGCTTCAGGACCTCCAGGAAGAGAGAGCGAGGAAGAGACCTCCAGGGAAGCCTCACCCAGGGGGAGGACCTGGCCACCCTGGTCTTGAAGGCAGGATGACTGTCAGGAGGCATGCACTTGGCCGTGAAAGGAACGATGTAACAGGGTGGGACAGGTGGGAGTGAGGGTGGACAGGCCGGTAGGACTGTGTCTTGGTCTCCTGGCAGCGTCAAGCCTGGCCCTTGGAGGGCAGACCCTAGGCCCTGCCCTACAGCAGCACCCACCCCTCACTCGCCCCACCCAATCCTGCAGCATGCGAGGCAGACAGCAAGTGTGCAAGGAGTGCCTGACATCTGTTACGCGGATGTCACAACTCAGCGCGATCCACTCACGGTACCGCAACAGCTTGACAGGCTGGCTGGGGCGACGAGAATTAGATAAGCAAAGACAATATATCCAACTTATCAGATGGGCCCAGAGCTTTGACGACAGCACACATGACCGATGACGTCCATGAAGTGACAGGAACGCATGGCTATCCCCAAGGTCACGCACCATGTCCACGCCCAGAGCTCTGAGAGCTGTAATGTTACCTCTCTTTCTCCCACCCAGGAGAGCACAGGACACAGCAAATGTGTGTCATTACGTCAGGACACAAAGCCGTGTGCTTCTCCGCTGTCCTTAACTATCTCCTTTCCCCACCTCCCCCGAGCCCTGGCATCCCACCTGAATCAGGTCACAGGGAGACTCAGATGAAACGTCACACACCACACAGGGGTGTGGGATCTGGCTTTCTGAGCAGCCACCCTGGGGCTGAATGACACATCCGGGAAGGTAGCTTGAACTCTGACCAATGAGAAATAGATGAGAGGGACTAGGCGGAAAGATGTCCTTTCCTCCTCGGTCTGTGGATTACTTGAGGTGCCACTCCTCCAGCTGAGGGCACAGTGTGGGGGCCCAAGTTACTGTGTGTCCAAGCTGCTGCAGTCATTGCCTCTCACCTTCCCATCTTCCCTCCCTCCCTCCTTTCTTTCTTTCCTTCCTGAGTTGGGGGTCTCACTCTATTGCCCAGGCTGGAGTACAGCGGCAGGATCACAGCTCACTGCAGCCTCGACTTCCTGGGCTCAGGTGATCCTTTTGCCTCAGCCTCCCAAGTAGCTGGGACTACAGGCACATGTCACCATGACTGGCTAACTTTTTTTATTTTTTGTAGACACAAAGTCTTGCTGTGTTGCCCAGGTTGGTCTCAAACTCCGAAGTCTCGAACTCCCGGGCTCACCTCGGTCTCCCAAAGTGATGGGATTACAAGTATGAGCCACCGTGCCTGGCCCGTATCTCTCATGCTTTCTTGCCTCAGTTTCCCTTTTTATCCTAATCGCCACTGTCTTGGGCTCACACCCCGCAAATAAAAACCATCAGAGACTTAATCATTGGGTAGGCTCTGCTTTCTAGAGGTCACGGGCTTGAGTAAGATAAACAGCAACCGTCCATAAGATCTAACTTGTAAAAGAAGTCATTCACAAACATGGGCACTTTAGGCGTTGGCAACAACAAGATTACTTGCGACACGTCCCAACCAGTAACGTCTCAATACCATAAGGACAGAGAATGAGGGTCAGAATACAGGGTGTGTGCGTTGTGCTTCTAGCACTCAAAGGCATGCTTCTATCCAACTCATTAATTCAACAAACACCTATTGATGTCGCTGTGTGTCTGGCATCACGATGTGTACAGGTGTAACTAAGACGTGATCCATGTCTTCAAGGAAAGTAGGGTTGAGCAGTGGAGTCTGCATGGGAAGACTGGGGAGTTTGGTGAGGGGACAGGGGAGGTCAGGATGCTCCCCGTCTGAGGACCCAAAGCTGGGGAAGCGTCGCAGAGGAGGGGACTCTTGGGTTTGGTCCACAGGGTAAGCAGGAGTTTGTGGCAGATGGGGTGAGTGGGAAGGGACCTCTCTTCTCTCTGACTCCCCTGCCTGGTGCGCAGCAGGGGCTCAACAGAGATTTCTGGAAGCTGGGAAAGACAGAGACCACCTAGCCCAGGGTCCAACCTTCCCTCCCACCCAGCACTCCTGAGGGAGGGCTTCCCGTTGTGCCGAACGCCCTGGAGCTGACCTCTCTCTAGCACTCAGGTGCTGCTGAGTGGGAACGCCCTCTCTTCCGCCTGCTCCGCCACCCTGGGTGGGGTAGCGTGTTCCCCTGTGAGAGCCTTGGCCAGGGTGTGGTCAGTGATCAAATCGGGGATGGTGGGATAATATTTAAAAGGCTGTTCCGTGGCAGGGGAGGGGGATGTCATTGCAACCTGTCTTCACTCACAGCTGCTGCTTCATCATCCACTTTCACCCTCCCCAAACAAAGACAGCACTTTGACCTCACTGGCCTGGAGGTGGACACCAGAACCAACATCAGAAAAAAGCACACAAAAACTCTTAGTGAAGGCCAAGGTCCTATCACAAGCACCCGCGTATGTGGAAGAGCATCTGCAAGGTGAGCCTTCGAGCCTCTGGGCTCCCATTCCCACCCAGAGCTGTAAACACCAGGGCTTGGGAGGGAGTGCGCATCAGAGCAGAGTGGGGAGAGGCCGGAGCTAGGTGGATCGCTGGATCCAGGCGGCACTTTCAGAAGACACAGAGCTCGAGGCAGAAGGAAACTCCATTCCATGTAAAAAGTTTACATTTTTGTTTGCCTGAGTTGGGGGCCTTGTGACATGAACAGACGCAAGACTGGAGGATGATCAAATGTGTCTTAAGTCAAAAGAAGTGCATATAATTTCCTAAGCAGCTGCATGAAAACGTTCAGGCACTCGGCAGGGCTCACCTTCCTCAGTTTGGCCAGGTCCCCATCTGCACACCTGCCGGCATCTCTGCCCCTCAGTGTGGGCTTTGCCTGATTGACACTAAGAGTTTAAAAGGCTTCACAGCATTATGTGCTGCTAACCAGGTCTCTGCACGAACAAACATGCAATTGGCAGATTAGAAAATGGCACACGACAGAGATGGTCCGAGGTCGGTTCTTCCCTGCCTGATGGCCAGGCCAGGCCCCTGCGAGAGGCAGCCAGAGGGCAGAGAGAGGTGGCAAGAACCCGTGGCCGATGCTGCCCAGGAAGCACCCGGCTCCCACTCCCTAGCTGCATGATCCTGGGCAAGTCACTTAACCCCTCCCAGCCCCAGGGCTTTCGTGGGCAAATGGGGATGATGCTGCACCCACCTCACAGAGGTGCAGTGAAGAAAGACTGAGGCGTGAGTGGGACTCACTCAGCACCACGCCGGGGACACAGTGAGTACTCCATCCAAGGCCAGGCGCCCGAGGGAAAATCCCAAACTTGATGCCTGGGGAGGGACTGTCGGCCTTTGCCGTCATCCCGACTAGAGCAGTGCGTCCGGGGTATGGTGGAAGAATGGTCTGAGCCTGGTTAGCAGAATGAACCTTTCACTGTGAGTCCCACCCGGGCACAGTCCCTGGGGCCAGGTCAGGGTGCTGGGTTCAGTCAGGCCAGGAATGGCCAGTGTCAAAAATTCAGGTATCCGGTGAACAGATATAGAGTGGTGGGTTCAATTTTTTTTTTTTTTTAAGAGACACGGTGTTCTGTCATCTAGGCTGGAGTGCAGTGGTACGATCACAGCTCTCTGCAGCCTAGCACTCCTAGGCCCAAGCAGTCCTCCCACCTCAGTCTTCTGAATTGCTGGGATTACAGGCATGCATCACCACGCCCTGCTATTTTTTAAACTTTTTATAGAGGTGGAGTCTTGCTATGTTGTCCAGGCTAGTCTCGAACTCCTGGCCTCACGCAATCCTCCTGCCTTGGCCTCCCAAGTGCTGGGATTACAGGTGTGAGCCACCATGTCCAGCTCAGAGTACATGTTTTAAAAATGTTCCCCAAATGAATCAATGGGCTTAGGAGTCATAAAACTGGCTGTGCAACCTTGTGCATGCCACAGCCACTCTGAGTCTCATTTTCATCTCTAAAAAGGTGATGATATCTCCCTTTTGTGAAGTTAAAATGCAGTAATGTAAGTAAAATCCCCAGCACAAAGTAGGTGCTCAGTAAATGGTAGCTACTGAATGACACTGTGATCTAGGAGCAAGGGCCAGAAAACAAATGAATTATAAGTGAAGGCACCACCACTCTGCTTAGGTGTGGAACCTCGGGCACGACCTTTCACCTTGCTGAAGCCTCAGCTGCCTCATCTCTAAGGTGGAAGCGGGCAGATGGCCTAACACTTAGGACTGTGTGGGGGTCGGCAGTTTACCCAGAGCGGATACTCTGTAAGCTCTAAAGTGGCGAACAGATGCTAGTGACCAAGCAGAGCCCAGTTGGGCTGGATTACAGAGGCATGGAGGCTGCTCAAACCAAAGGATGCCAAGGGCAAGGCATGTGGACAGTGGACCAGGGCTGCAATGCCTTTCCTGTTTATAAGGTTTACTATGTTGGATGCTTTAGCTGATTACAAAAATATTGCCTGGTAGAAAAACTGGAAAACACATAAAAGCACACAGTAAAATGCAGACGTCTCCTGTGATTCCACCCCTGGAAATCACCGTGGCTATTTGGCCATGTTTCCATGTCGTGCTGCCACAGGGGGTGGACACAGGCAGCACGATGCGCGAGTGGTCTGAGGACAGGCCCTGAGGTCAGCTGCAAGCTCAAACTCCAGGCTCACTTCCCACCAGACGTGTGAGAGAAGATTCCTCACTTCTCCAAGCCTGCTTCCTTGCGTGTAAAATGGGGATGATTACTTTGTTGACGGAGTGTGACGAAGTTGGATGTTGTCTCCTCCACATCACATGTTGAGATCTGGTCCCCAGCGTTGGAGGTGGGGGCTGGCGGGAGGTGTTCGGAGTCCGAGGGTAGATCCCTCCTGAAGGGCTGGGTGCCCTCCTTCTGATAAGGGGTGAGTTCTCACTGTACTATTTCACACAAGATCTGGTTGTTTAAAATATCCTGGTTCCTCTCTTGCTGCCTCTCTCGCCATGTGACACGCCTGCTCCTTCTCTGCATGACTGTAAGTTTTCTGAGAATTCACCGAAAGCGGACACCATGAGGAACCGTAAGCCAAATAAACCTCTCTTCTTGATAAATGACACAGCCTCAGGCATTCCTTAATAGCAACACAAAGGCACTGATACAGGATGGTATTCAGGAGTAAAAGATGCACATTAAAGGCTCAGCATAGCACTTGCCGCATGGTAAGAACTCAACAATGTAGCTATTATTATTATTATCATCCATCCATCCATCCATCCATCTGTCCATCCGTCTATCCTCACAAACGGGATCTTGTCGGTAATAATTCTGTCACCAGATTTCCCTCCACAAGAGTAGTTCTCCAAGTGTGGACTCCGGGCCCACAGGATTGGTGTTTCCTGGAAATTTGTGAGAAATCCAGTTCTCAGCCAGACTTGCCCTCCTAAATCAAAGACTCTAAGGGGGGACCCAGCAGACTAGGTTTGAAAAAAGCCCTCCTGGCAGTTGTGATGCACACTTAAGAACCATTGGCTTGCAGCGTATTTTTCGCAGCTTCTACCATTTCTTTAAGCCGTCTCTTCTTTGCGGACATTGAGGCTGTCCCAGTGGTGTGCAGGCACAGGACAAGTATAGGCTCATGAAAGACGACCGTGGATTATCTCTTCTCAGCTTGGTTCCGTTGGTAGCTTGAAATCAACCGAGGGGAGAGTTTTTATACCACAGAAATCAGCAAATACTACAAACCAGGGCTACTCACCTTCACTCCAGCTGGTTAACTTTCACCAGCGCCCTGCCAGCTGTTTCTATCGGTTTCTGCTATCACAAACCACACTGCAGTGCACAGCCGTGTACATACATCTATTGACTTATCTTCAATTGTTTCCTTAGAAAAATTTCTAGCAATGGAATTGCTAGATCAAAGGACACATTCGTGTTTAAGGAATTTTGACACATCCAGCCAAACTGGCCTGTCAATTTCTACCCCCACCAGCAGAGCTGGAGTGAGTTTCTCTCTCTGCACCGGTTGTAATGGACGTTGGAGCTGGCATTGTGGCCTCAGGATCAAGCGTGGGGCCCAGCCACACTGAAGCACACAGCGAGTCCTGTTCTTCCTCGCCACTGCCCTTACCCCTCCCAGTGCCCCCAGCTCTGCAGGGCTAAATGCCAGCTGCTGCTTCATGTATTTTGCACTTGTCTCTCCAGGGTGGTGCTGTCCCGTAGAATCTTCTGTGATGTTCTATATCTGTGCTGCCTCAGATGGCATGTGAAATGTGGCCTGTATGACTGAGGAACTAAAATTTTAACTTTACTGAGTTTTAGTTTATTTATTTATTTTTTGAGTTGGAGTCTCACTCTGTGCCCAGACTGGAGTGCAGTGGCCGCTCCCAGCCACCGCAGCCTCGACCTGCTGGGCTCCGGTGATCCTGCCGCCTCAGCCTTCCGAGTAGCCGGAATTACAGGCATGCACTACCACCCCTGGCTGATTTTTTGATTTATTGTAGAGATGAGGTCTTGCCAAGTTGCCCAGGCGGGTCTCGAACCTGCGGGCTCAGGCAATCCACTCACCTCAGCCTCCCAAAGGCGCGGGATTATAGGCTGAGCCACCGAGCCCGGCGAGTTTTAGTTTATTTAAATGTAAACAGCCACATGTGACTGGTGGCTACAGTGCTGGACAACACAGCTCTAGGAATTCAGGAGGGACGTGGCTTATGGCTCGTCTGTGACTGACAGCCACAGTGACCAGAGACCCTTTGTTGGCATCAGCTCTGATTTTGGTCTGTTCTCACTGGCCCGTTAACACTGACATAATGAAATAACTTCAATGTCTGGAAATTCTGATATTTCAGAATCTAAATTACATCTTTCACACCACACTTTCTACCTGGAACCCTTCGTCATATTACGTGTCCCTTTGGGAACCAGGAAATGATCCCCTGGCTCCCAGAGGAGGCCAGAGGACAATAACTAGGGAGGTGCAGCCTCCAAGCAGTCACTACTCGGGGCTGTTGACAGACCATCCAGTGTCTAGTCTTTAGGCTTCTGCTTCTACTGGTCACTGAGTCCAGGAAACCTCCTTGACTAGGCAGCAACACCTCTTCTAGGAAGCCCTCCCTGATTACTGTCATTCAGAATGAAAAGCTTTGCCATCTGTGGCTCATGAAGTTTCATCACAGGTGAGAGCCTGAATCATCCACTTGGGATCTATTTAACCCCTATCTTAGATGTAATTCAAAAACCTTTCATAACCAGATTTCTTATCCCAAAGTGGATATGAAATAACAAATTAGAAAAGGAAAAAGGCTCGCAGGGACAGACACACTGGAGGTGACAAGAAGTAAACGTCATGTAACAGTCATGTGGTGAGGGAGAAGATTTAGAAAAAATATATAAATACCCATCTTGGACTTCTGAAAATGGAGCAAGTGGGTCATTTTGTGCAAGGGCAAATACTTTCCCAGGCCCCAAGAATTCTCGAGGGCGGCGTACCTTAAATAACTGATGTTCATAAAGACAACTGAAAGGCATCAAACCGTAACTCTTAAACTCTGGGGAAGAAATGAGAAAAATTATCTAGAGTTCTGGGGTGTAAAGCTTGATGCAAGCTTAGAAGTCCTGTGTGCTTCCTAGATGCTGACACAAAAGCACAAGGAGGTGACATCACTAGCTCAAGGTCACAAGGCTATTTAATTTCCAGCAGGGCTGGAACCAAAGCTGGTCTCCTTGTTCTCATACCCGTACCTGGAAAAGTCACTCAACAAACTTTTGACTTTGCAATGCCACTGAATTGACGAGGTATTTATGGAGGAAAAAATAATCTTCTCCATCCCCCCTACACAAAGATATTTTCTCTTATCCCTGGTGACAAACCCTGGGAAAGAATACCTCTCTATAAAAACAGGTGTCAAGAGAACGAATAAAACAAGAGCTGGCATTTATATCTTTATGACTAACATGGTGTGAATAGCACAACTTGGAGGTGATATAATATTTGAAAGGGCAGTCTCTGATTGGGGTGATTAATATCTTAGCTAGTATTACAGATGGACAATGTGCTCAAAGGCTGTAATAAAAACAAAATCCCCCAAACACACGGCTGTCCATCCAAATACAAACAACAGAAGAGAAACAACGGCTGATGATATACAAATGATTTCAATGCTCTGTGCATCACCAGCCATCTATTTTGGGGCTTGGGCCGTGGCGGAAGAATAATGGGATTGATCTCCGGCAGTTATAAACCACCGCTGAAAAATAAATATACATCTTCCTGCTCTATGCAGGAACAGGTATTCAGAAACAAGGTGGTCCACACAGACAGACAGCTCTTTAAATGATACCGTGCAATTACATCGCAGCCTTCCAGCAGATAACAAACCTTCAATGTCTTGAATAATTTAAAATTTTCCAGTGGCATGAAGGTTGAAAGGGAAAGAAAATCACACTGTGCTTTAGAGGGGGAGAAGAATTCTCAGCAAATCAACTGTGGGAATTGTGGCAGAAAAATGTCCAGTTTTTCCTTCTTTCTCCTGATAGGTGGATATTTTGTCCAGTTCAACCTGTCCCTTGATTTTCTTTCTTTCTTTATTTTCCTTTTAAAATTTTCTTGACCAGGTTTGGTGGCTCACACCTGTATTCCCAGCATTTTAGGGGGCCAAAGTGTGAGGATTGCTTGAGCCCAGGCATTCAAGACCAGCTTAGCAGCTACAAAAAATAAAATAAAACAAATTAGCTGAGTGTGGTGATGTATGCCTATGGTCCCAGCTACTCAGGAGGCTGAGGCAGAAGGATTGCCTGAGCCCAGGAGGTCAAGGCTGCAGTGAGCTGTGATCGTGCCACTGCCTTTCCAGCCTGGGTGACAGAGTGAGACTCCATCTCAAAAAATAAAATAAAATTTGTGGAGGTGGGGGTCTCACTCTCTTACCCAGGTTGGTATTGAACTCCTGGGCTCAAGCTATCCTCCTGCCTCGGCCTCCCAAAGTGCTGTGATTTTAGGCGTGAGACACTGAGCCCAGCCCCCTGCATTCCAGAGTCCAAGAGTGAATGGCTCTTTGAGAAATAAATGAGGAAAATATAAGGTATTAAATCATTATGAGTTATTCTTACTATCACATAGGAGGCAATATATAAAGTGTATTACCCTGGATCCAAATAAACTTGAGTTTGAACCCTGACTCTGCCATGCCCTTCCTGCCTAGTACAGACCTTTCTAATCCTCGGTTTCATCATGCATAATATTAGACAAAGCCTGCCTCAGAGGACTCAGTGAGGCCACAAATGAACAGTTCTTAGTACACATTAATGTTAATAAAGGGGGTATTTATTATTATCATTTTCTTTCTTTTTTTTTTTTTGAGTTGGAGTCTCACTCTGTCGCCCAGACCGGAGTGCCATGGCCACTCCCGGCCACCGCAGCCTGCTGGGCTCCGGCGATCCTTTCGCCTCAGCCTTCCAAGCAGCTGGAATTACAGGCATGCGCTACCACACCCGGTTGATTTTTTGATGTATTGTAGAGATGAGGTCTCGCTGCCCAGGTGGGTCTCGAATCCGCGGGCTCAGGCAATCCACTCACCTCAGCCTCCCAAAGGCGCGGGATTACAGGCTGAGCCACCGAGCCCGGTTATTATTTTCATAGGTTATTATTATTATTAATAGTTTAAGTTTGGGGTCTTCACTGTGTAGCCAGAAAGGGATGAAAGAAAAGAAGGGACAGATGAACACAGAGACCACGTCAAGGAATGTCGTGGTATCCAAGCTAAAGGTTACTCCGACCCAGGGATGTTCCAAGCCCTCTTACATGCAGTATCTTAACCAATCTGCACAACTCACTGAGGCACAGAAAGGTTAAATGCTAGCTCAGGGTCACCGGCATCTGACCAAAGCTTGCATTCTTAGAACCTAAGGACTCAAAGTACAAGCAACATAAGGTTTAAGTCTTGTATTTAGTGTTCTTTTTTTTTTAACACAAGGGTGCTTTTACACTGTTATAAAGCAGTCATATCTATAGGGGAGTTGCTGGTCATAAAATATGGTTCCTGGAACTAATTAGGTTAGCTACAGACATGACATGTTGGTGTAAGTCCAAGGAAGTTATTGTGAGAGAAGATTCCCTTGTTGCATGCCTAAAGAAGTCGTTCAGCCCTGTGGAAAGTGTGCTATCTGTGCTGTGTTAGCAACCAGCCAAAATGTTGAGATGGGTCAGATACTCGATGGCACTAGTCAGGAAGTGAGCATTGGCACACACTTCCCATAGAGTCACTGTGGAGAACCGTATGAAGGCTTCTTGAAAGATTACAAATAGAACTACCATGTGACCCAGCAAGCTCCCTTCTGGGTATATATCCAGAGGAAATAAAATCACTCTCCCTAAGAGACAGCTGCACTCCCAGATTCAAGGCTGCACTGTTCACAAACGTGAAGATTTGGAAATAATTGAAGTGTCCGTCAATGAGTGAACACACACACACACACACGCACACTGAGGGTGCCAAAAAATGTATACACATTTAAAGTGATGTTATCTATGTGTTACTTTTAGTTTGCCATAAACAGAAGTGCCTAGATGCTGATGGTAACCATTTTGAGCACGTCTTCTTGTTGTTGTTGTTGTTTTTTTTTTAGTTGGAGTCTCACTCTGTCACCCAGACTGGAGTGCAATGGCCGCTTCCGGCCCCGCAGCCTCGACCTGCTAGGCTCCGGCGATCCTTCCCCCTCAGCCTTCCAAGTAGCTGGAATTACAGGCATGCACTACCACGCCCGGCTGATTTTTTGATTGATTGTAGAGATGAGGTCTCGCTGCCCAGGCGGGTCTCGAACCCGCGGGCTCAGGCAATCCACTCACCTCAGCCTCCCAAAGGCGCGGGATGACAGGCTGAGCCACCGAGCCCGGCTTGAGCACGTCTTGGGATTACAGAAGCCAAACGTGACTTGTGTTCATCCTTTGTTATCAGTATAGATTGAGGATTACAATTTTAATACAGTTTTTTCCTTTCTTAAAATGTGTATACGTTTTCTCGGCACCCTCTGTATAGATAATGAACATTGCTCAGCCTTAGAAAAGAAGGAAATCCTGCCATTTGTGACAACATGGATGAAACTGAAGTCCATTTTTGCTAAGTGAAATAAGTCAGATACAGAAAGACAAAGACTGAATTATCTCACTTATATGTAGAATCTAAAAAACTGAACTCAGAGTAACAGAGTAGATTGGTGGTTAGCAGGGTCTGGGGTCGGGAGTGGGGAGTAGATGGGTAAAGGGAAGATGTTGATCAAAGGGTACCAAGTTTAGTTAAAAGATGAATAAGTTCTGGAGACCTAGTGTTTCCAGACATCCATTAAACATCCACTAGACATCCAAAATGGTGACTGCAGTTAATAGTAATGTATTATATACTTGACCTTTGCTAAAAGGATAGATCTTAAGTATGCTCACCACAAAACAAAGGTAAAGATGGGAGGTGAGGACTACGTTCATTAACTTGTGGCAGTTTTCACAATGTATATGTCTATCAACTCATCACATTGTATGCACTAAATACATACCATTTTTATTTGTCAATTATACTTCAGTAAAGCCTAGGGGGAAGGAAGGATGCTCTTTGGCTCATATTTGGGTCATATGTTAAGTCAGAGAAGGAACAAAAGAGGATGTCACTGAGTGTCCGTATCTGCTGCTGGCAGCCTTGTCCTCTGAGCATGCCCACTGGGGACAGCCTGGATAGGGGGGTGTGACTGTAGGCCTGACTCCTGCAAGGGCCTGGTGGCATGTGGGGACTATGTCTGACCAGCAATAGGCACTCCTTGAATGTGGAGCAGGACTTGTCGTCAGCCAGACAGATGGCTTCAGGCGAGTCCCTAAATGCACATTCTCTTCTCTAAAATGCGCAGGTTAGGAGAAGACTTCCTGAAAACAGTGCAGAAATTCCCTGAACTCTGAAGTCGCGCTGCTTGGGAACACTCGGCTTTCTACCCTCCATGGAAAGCCTTGATTTCTTCCAGGTTTAAAAATAGACTGCGTGTGGGTAACTTGCAAATGCCTGAACTCGAGGTTTTGCATGTGGAGAGCCTGCTAAGAGATAGGATCCGTAGGAGTGTGGAAGAAATATTTAAAAATAAAGGTTGAAATGTGAATAAAACCAGAGAGTCTGTTCTTGAACTCACTCTACCAGCACATTTTTTTAGAAATTTACTTTGTGGCCAGGCACAGTGGCTCAAGTATGTAATCCCAGCAATTTGGGAGGACAAGGTGAGGGGACTGCCTGGACCCAGCCTGGGTTCGAGACCAGCCTGGGCAACTTGGTGAGACCTCATCTCTATAATATATCAAAAAATTAGCCAGGCGTGGTAGCATATGCCTGTAGTTCTGGCTACTTGGAAGAATGAGGTGGAAGGACTGCCCGAGCCCACTAGGTTGACCCTGGGGTGGCTATGAGTGTGTCACACACTCCAGCCTGGGTGATGGAGTGAGACTCCAACAAAAAAAAAAAAAAAAAGATATTTATTTTGCAGTCAAGGAACTTGGCGGTGGGGCCACAAACAGAGTTTTCCCAAACCTGGAGGGAGTCATGCGAAGACTAGAGCAGAAGCAGACCCCGCTGATGGATCCTGCAAAAAGGACACTTTAATTTAATTTTATTTTATACTTTTTTATAGGCAGGGTCTCACTCTGTTGCCCAGGCTGGAGTGCAGTGACGTAATCATAGCTCATTGTAGCCTGAGCTGCAGGTGACCCTCTCTCCTCAGCCTTCTGAGTAGCCAGGACTACAGGCGCAAATCACCATGCCCAGTTATTATTATTATTCTTTTTGGTAGAGATGGGGTCTCGCTATATTGCTCAGGCTAGTCTCGAACTCCTGGGCTCAAGTGATCTTCCATCTCAGCTTCCCAAAATGCTGGCACT
Source organism: Carlito syrichta (assembly GCF_000164805.1). Classification (NCBI taxonomy): domain Eukaryota; kingdom Metazoa; phylum Chordata; class Mammalia; order Primates; family Tarsiidae; genus Carlito; species Carlito syrichta. Next base: position 44,152 of record NW_007248515.1, read on the forward strand.
ATAGGCGTGAGCCACTGAGTCCAGGAAGATGACTTAAATTTAATCTGAGGAAACATTTTCCTAAGAGCTGCCCAGTTAATCATAACACAGCAGGACAAACATAGCACAGGTGCACAGAGGTGGCCATCAGCATTAGCACCCTGCCCTCAAGGGACACTTGCAGCAAACCCAAGCAGGTCATTTCACCAAACTGAAAGAACCAAGACCTGGGGTGCCCTGATTCGGGCTTTTCTATTTCCAGTTAGAAGGGAGCTTGTATGGAGGAACCACGTGGGGCCAGAAGGTTCATAGGTGAGATTTACACGTCCCAGGAGAGGCCAGAAACCCACATGCTGGAAAGCAGGGTTTTCAGTCAGGTGTCGGAGGCTGAGGAGATGTGCCCTACCCCAGAATAGCTGGGAGCAGGCAACAGAAAAAAACAGGAAGTTTCTGACTGCGGACCAAGCAGGGCCCCTCGCACATTCTCCCATCAAAATTTTATCGGATGTTTCAGGAGGAATTTATTCCATGCCTGGTGAATTTAGAGTTATGGGTTTCGTTGGGGCCTCAACCAGGTGATTATGGTAATTTAGAGAGAAAGTACTAAGCCATTGCTGTCACAGGGCTGGCCTAGCTTGAAAATAACAGTGCTTCCCTGTATTTATAGAGTGCTGAACACTTTCCAAAGTGCTTTCCCATCTATTATCTCACTTGATTCCTACGACGGGCCAGAGATGTCGGCTGTGTCTGCCGTGGGGCTTTGAACGAGAGCTTTCCCCTCTCTGGGTTTCAGTTGCCCTATTAAAAAATGAGCGAATTGTTCTCATCACTCAATGTATGTTCTTGAGTACTCCTTCGGAGCTCCTGCCTGCACTGCCATCGAAAGGCAGATTCTCAGCTCGGGGTCCCAGGACCATCTGCATCAGAATCCTCAGAGAGCTGGCTACAATGTGGATCCCTGGGTTCCACCCAGACGGAGGACCCAGACACTCACAGGCATGGGGCCTGGGACTCTGTATGTTAAACAGACTTCCTGGGTAATTATTCTGCATACCAGAAGAATCTAGTCCTTCGGAACCCCTCAGTTCTGAGAACTTATCACATGGAACACACACACTTGGCAACTGAAAACGTCCTGAAAAGTATAAAATTCTGATGAGTGGGGAGAAAACAGTCTGTGTTGGCTGAGTGTATCTGATCATCCAGATAATAACAGTCTCTCAAGGATATAATTAGTGCCCTCAAAATTGGAATATGGCTGCTTAATAATTTAAGTGAGATCATCAGGATTAATGAATAGCGGTTGAAATTAAATGTGGGACCATAAATCCACACAGGCCTGTTAGAATGAGACAGTTATTTATGACAAGACATCCTGGCAAACAGAGGTCTGGTCAAGGATGAAGGTATCTGATCTCTTCTCACAAGGGCCATGTGTTTTTGCACTTGTGGTGACCCGGGCTATACAGTCAAAGACACTGCCATGCAAACATATCACAAAGCACACTTCATGGCCTGTCGCGCCATCATCCCGTGTTTTCCAAAAGTCTGAGTGTCTTTTCAACTCTATCAAAACCATCTGAGATGTCTGTTAAAAATGCAGATGAAGCTGGGCTCGGTGGCTCAGCCTGTAATCCCGCGCCTTTGGGAGGCTGAGGTGAGTGGATTGCCTGAGCCCGCAGGTTCGAGACCCGCCTGGGCAGCGAGACCTCATCTCTACAATAAATCAAAAAATCAGCCGGGCGTGGTAGCGCATGCCTGTAATTCCAGCTACTTGGAAGGCTGAGGCGGAAGGATCGCTGGAGCCCAGCAGGTCGAGGCTGCGGTGGCCAGGAGTGGCCACTGCACTCCAGTCTGGGCGACAGAGTGAGACTCCAACTCAAAAAAAAAAAAAATGCAGATGAGTGAGGCCTGCCCTACAACTACTGAACCAAAATTTCTGTGGGTGGGCCCTGGGAACCTGCATTTTAACAAGCTCCTCAGTGGATGCTGATAAGGATAGGCGTTAAGAGCCTTTGCCTGAACCCATGTGAACTGGAGAGCATGGGACCAGACTCCAGGTTCAGGAAGTCTGCCTTTGAAGTCACTTTAAAAAAAAACAAAAAACAAACAGGATCTCACTGTGGCCCAGGCTGGAGTACACTGGCACAATCATGGCTCACCACAGCCTTGAACTCTTGGACTCAGGTGATCCTTCCATCTCAGTCTCATGTAGCTGGGCCTACAGGCTAATTAAAACATTTTACTTTTTTTGTAGAGGCGAGGTCTCGCTATGTTGCCTAGGCTGGTCTCAAACTCCTGGGCTCAAGCAATCCTCCCGCCTTGGCCTCCCTAAGTGCTGGGATTATAGGTGTGAGCCACTGTATCCGGTCTGATGTCACTTTTTTCTTAGCCACTAGACTAGAGCATTCTCCTGGGGGTTCTTTACGTCCATGCAAATAAGCATCCCCTTGTATGTTCTTACTGTACTTTTTAGTTCATTAAGCTCTTTTACACTTTTAATTTCATCTAGTCCCTATAAGGAGACTTTGAGGCAGATGGAGTAGTGTTTCATTGTTGTTTTTTTTTCAAGAGACAGAATCTCACTTTGTTGCGCAGGCTGGAGTGCAGCGATGCACTCATAGTTCACTGCAGCCTCGAACTCATGGGCTCAAGTGAGCCTCTCGTCTCAGTAGCTGGGACTACGGGCATAAGCCACCATGCCTGCCTGTCTCAGTGAACAGTGATGATAACAAGCATCACCATAGCGACAGCATCATTAACAACCCTGATGGGATGCTGCCTGTGTGCCGGGCCCTGCCGTAGGGGTTGCTTCACTCAACCCTCACCCAACGCATGAAAAGGGAGACAGTAGTTATGGCTTTGGGGTTGGAAGTGACAGAAAATCAACTCCAACGAGTTCACACAAGAAAATGTACTGGCTCATAGGATGGGGAAAGGAGGAGGTGGAACTAGTCTGAAGCACATCTGGATGCAGGATGGCCCTGGCTGGCATCACAGGAGTGGGCAGAAGCTGAGGAGTGGTTCGCCAGACTGACTATATTCCCCATGTCCCTTCAGCCTAAGGGCGGAAGGACACGGGGTTTTGTGTCGACTATGAAGAAGATTTAATGTCCCTTTTGCTCAGGAAGGTTTCTTTATAGATAATTTTCATTCACTCATGAGTTACAATTCTGTCATGTGGCAGCAGGAACATGTTTGCTGGGAAAGGCCAGGGCTGGTCTTGTCTCCTGCCTGGTTAAGACAACTCTGCGGGTCGGTGTAGGGGGGCTCAGGAAGGTCACCGCTAGGTGCAGTTTTCTATTAACACAGGCTAGAGTGCAGTTGTTATCTGGAATATTCTAAACCATATATTCTGACAGCACCTAGAAAAAAACAGTTTCTGAGGAGACTGGGCAGAAAGCATAGCCTTGTAATTCCCCATTTTCACCCTCTCTGCAGGCTATTAGCAATGCCCAATAAACCCCATTCATTAACAGGCCCAGGAGTGGAGGGCAGGCAGTGGATGACAGGAAGTTATTGGGTACTTTGAGGTTTCTGGCTGCTCATAAATAATGAAGGCATCTCGGAGGAGGTCTGCATTTATAAAGCAAACAAATAAAATTAAATTTTTGATATTATTCCAGGGAGGAATGGACATTCTGGTCTTCCAGGAGAAGGAACTGAATATACATGAAGGTCCCCAAATGTGGGAAAAGGCATCCTGCATCTGTTAATACTTCACAGGACCAAATGTCACTAAATCACACAAGAGGAAGGAATGTGACCATGGCCTTGACACGTGCTTACTTCTTTGTTCTATGTCATGATGTAAAAACTACACTTGCATGAGACTTTTTCGCTTGATACAGGAAAGCAAGAGAAAAAGGGAAACCAATCTTTTAACGCTCATGAATATCTTATTGACATTCATCTAGTGCTGCAATATTCCTCTTTAAAGAAATGTGCAACTAACACATGAAGTATGTGGATCTGGCCTTCTTGATCTTTACAGCTGACCAGCATTGCCCATTTTTTGGGCAATGAACACTGGTAGCATTTTAAGCCTCTGCGGTTAAGAGCTCAAAAGCCACTTCTGGATTCAAATCAAACCCACATTAGCTCTGGGGTTGTGGGTGTCTGATAAAGACGTGCTTCAGGGGCTGGAAGTTCTGTAAGAGATTGGGCGGGATCCTTGAAGTATCTCTGTCTGTGAGGGTTCACCTGGAGGCTGCCGTGGGTTGGTTGTGGGCATCAGATTAGAGCCAATGCCTACTTTTTAGCCCATGTGCTTTACCTGCTAGAACTGACGGGATTTAAAGGATCTGGCTAATATTTATAATATGTGAAAACAGCAGAACATACCCATGAAACATGGACGTGTACCAGAGCATTTTGTATCTTTTTTTTTCCTTTTGATTGGAGTCTCACTCTGTGGCCCGGGCTGGAGTGCAGTGGCATGCTCACAGCCCACTGCAGCCCTTGACCTCCTGGGCTCAGGCAATCCTTCTGACTTAGCCTTCCAAGTAGCTGGAACTACAGATGTTCACCACCATGCCTGGCTAATTTTTTGATTTGTTGTAGAGATGAGGTCTCACTATGTTGTCCAGGGTGGTCTCAACACCTGGACTCAAATGATCCTCCTGCCCCAGCCTCCCAAAGTGCTGGGATTACAGGTGTGAGCCACCATGCCCAGCCTCAGGCCTTTATTTAAAAGTTTTTGGTTTTGTTGTTTTATTTAGGAGGTGAGACATAGAGAGGAGGGGACTTTCCTGTACTTTGGTTTGAATGCCCTACTAAATGTAAATCTTCCTTTCAGGTAAGTGCTGGTTACAAAGAGGCTTCCAATAAAATTAGACATAAAGTGTTTAAGTCACACCAGTTCCTGGTATATAGTAAGTGCCATATAGAGGCCATGCTACGTTGTTATCATTATTGCTTTTTTTCCTCTGCCATGCAGACAAATCAACACTTTCAGCTCCCACTTATCGAGGTAAACATGGATGGCATGAATAGGACTTTGTAGGCTTGCGAGAGCCTGTGAGGTATTAAGGAACCTCTTAGTGCAGGAGGTCAAGGTTGCAGTGTTCTATGACTGTGCCACTACTCTAGCATGAGCGACAGAGAGAGACTATGTCTCCAAAAAAACAACAGAAAAGGGGGGACTCTCTCACCTTTATTTCAGCCTCCAATCTCATCTCCCTTTAGACCCTGAGTAAATAAGAATTCACATCAGACCTCGGCTGGCAGGAAGGCCAGGCTATGACAGAAGGGGGCAGGCAGGTCCTCTCCCTGGGGACCCTGTCCAAGGTGTGCTTTTCCATTGGGTTTTGCTTCCCCCTCCCCACCACATTCTGTTTTTAAAGAAGCTCTAAAACAGTGAAAAAGGTTAGACTTTAATCCTCACAAGAAAATCAGGAGAATATCCGTGACTTAGCAGTCTTGCTGCACCAAGTTTTTAAAATGTAGAAGGTTCACCACCCACCTCAATAGAAGTATCACCTTTCTGAAAATATAATGCAACTATTTTCCACTACAGAAACGCTTCTTTCCCAAACATCAGAGTTTTTGATGCTTCAGATGCAATCTGAGCGATTTATTTGGGTTTTTTTCCTGCTCTCCCAGTAAATCATTTATACAGTGCTTGATTCACAAACTCCTAGTCTTTTTTTTTAAGATGCACAAAATATCCTATAAATATATTGACTCCTGCATCCTGTGTTCCTGTCAGGTTCCCACCAAAAGGTTTATAGATTTCCTTCCTTATAAACTAATTGATATTCTGTAATAGCCTTAATCTTCTTAGCAGTGCTCTCCTTTGGAATCCGAAGAAGCGTTTAGGATGTCAAAGATATTAAAGGAGAAGAGAATCCAGAAAGCCTGTGAATTTTCTCAGTGGTAAGACACCCTAGAGACTGACACTTAAGAGCTGGGATTCTTAAGATTACAGAATCCACTGTGGGACTACCAAACCCTCCTGTCAAATGTGATGGCCTACCAGGAGGAGGCAATTCTAAGAGCAGGTCAGTAGTTTAGCCAACCTCCCAGCAGTCTCTGTTAGCTTCCTAATTCGCAAGGTAGAGCCATCTTCCCGTCAAGCTTCCACAGCAGGAATATTGGTTTACCTCTAGGGTGGCTGGAGAGGTGAGGTCATGCAGGCTTGTGTAAAAATGCAATCGAGCCTATATTATAAAAGTTGTACGATGTTGTTTTTTCTTTTCTTTTTGAGTTGGAGTCTCACTCCGTTGCCCAGGCTGGAGGTGCAGTGGCACATTCAAGCCACCACAGCGTCAACCTGCTGGGCTCCAGCGATCCTTCCACCTCAGCCTTCCAAGTAGCCAAAACTACTTGGAAGTTGTTCATTTTTGGTTTATTGTAGAGACAAATCCTCACCAAGTTGCCCGGGCTGGTCTCGAACTTGCAGGCTACAGCAATTCACTCGCCTCGGCCTCCCAAAGTGCTGGGATTACAGGCTGAGCTACCAAGCCCGGCCAAGATGTTGTTTTACTTATTTTTCTTTCTCTTTGTCCATTTCTTCCTTCATGCATGATGGCTTACACGTAGTTATTTAGGTAGATGGTAGTCCACTAATAATAGATTATCTTCAGAACCTAACCCTGGGGCTGCCCAAAAGATCAGTGAACTTGTTTTTCTTTAAAAAACAATGATGAGCCGGGCTTGGTGGCTCAGCCTGTAATCCCACACTTTGGGAGGCTGAGGCGAGTGAATTGCCTGAGCCCGCAGGTTCGAGACCCACCTGGGCAACTTGGCGAGAC
>NW_007248515.1:50979-104089 GCF_000164805.1 Carlito syrichta
TCTGGGTGACAGAGTGAGACTTCAACTCAAAAAAAAAAAAGCAATGATGTTGGCCAGGCGCAGTGGCTCAAGACTGTAATCCCAGCACTTTGGGAGGCAGAGGTGAGGGGATTGCCTGAGATCACGGGGTTCAAGAACAGCCTGGGTAACTTCATGAGACCTCATTTCTAAAATAAATCAAAAATTAACTGGGCGTGGTAGCATGTACCTGTAGTTCCAGCTACTTGGAAGGCTGAGGCAGAAGGATCTCCTCAGCTCAGGGCGTCGACGCTGGGGTGGCTGTGCGCATGCCACTGCACCCCAACCTGGGTGACAGAGTAAGACTCCAACTCAAAAAAATAAATAAATAAAAAGCACTGATGTTTAGGTCATGCAGACCTCCTGCAACCCTCAAGTCACTCAGAACTCCCATGACCCTCAGGTCATGCACACTTCCTACAACCCTCAGGTTGCGCAGACTTCCTATGACCCTTGGGTCATACAGACCTCCTCGGTGGCATCCCAAAGTTTAATTGGATGGGGGATGCAAGCAATTTGATCACAGAGCTCTCACCTCCTGCACACCTACCTTACCTGTAAAAACCCCCATGTATGGTCAAAGGTAGGTCGGATTTGAGAGTCTTCTCCTGCCTTCATGCTTTGGCCAAATCCAGTAAAACTTATGCTGTGCCTAAAAGTTCTGTGCCAGCATATGGCTCCTCTGTGCATTGGGTACTTGGGCCTCACTTTGGGGGTCTACAGACAGTCACTGTGCCTGCATGGCCTCACTGCTCTGTCCTCCTTGTATGTAGCTCATGGGCACAGACACGGCCAGGCCATGGTCCCACGGCTGTCAAGCCTATCTCTGGGCCCATCAGCTCAGGGAGAGACGGGCAGGAAGAGATCCAAGTTATGTTCCCTGAATCAGCCTCTACGATACAGCTGACATCCTGGTCTTGTCTGACTCCTGTCTCTATTTCACCACTGACTTGGAGAAGCAGAGATGAACAGTCATTTCACAATGACAGGGAAAGGACTGTAGAAAGTTAAATGAAAGAAACCAGGGTACAAAGTTATATATGATTGGATATCTTCTATATAAAGGGCAGTAAAAGGGACTGCATTTCACATTGTGATTTCCACTGTGGAGTATTATCTAGCTTTTAAAAAACAAATGAGTAGCTCTATATTACTCACCTGAAGGGTGGCTATATTAACAGAATAAAGAAGAGTTGTAAAATCATGTGTACAGTACAATCCCATTAAAGGAGAAAAAAAAGCAGGTAGAGATAAGGAGAGTAAAGGTTCTAGAATCAGAACACGTGGTTATCAGTCAAAGCCCTGCCTCTTTGGGCAAAGTACACTTCAGCAACATACTTAGCCTCTCTGCGTTTTCTCATCTGTAAAATGGGGATAAGATATTACATTTATAAGTAGAAAAAAGGAGGTCTGAGCTCACTGAGGCCAGTGGTTTTCACACTGGGCATGACAGAACTAACCACAATGGCATCAAGATGAATAAGAGATGCACTCAGCACATAGTAAAAAGCTCGATACATATGAGCTCTTGTTATTACGTGTACATGTTAGAATGATTATGCAGAATGGCCTGGAAAGGTACCTGAACTGTTAACAATAGTCTCCTTAATTGGGGTGGGACTGGAGGGGAATTGGAAAGGTATGAAAAACAAAACACTGGGAAAAATGAAAATTGATAAATGGCAAAAAAGCATATGAAAAGGTGCTCTACATCATACATCATGAGGAAATTCAAATTAAAATCACAGTGAGCTACCACTACACACCTATTTAAAGGGCATAGTCTGGAGCACTGACACCATTGAATGCTGGTGAGAGTGTGGAGCAACAGGAACGCCAATTCATCACCGGTGGGAAGGCAAAATGGGGTGGCCACTTTGGAAGACAGTTTGGCAGTTTCTTACTAAACTAAACATTCTCTTTTCATATGATCCAGCAATCGCACTCCTTGGTATTTCCCTAAAACTTGAGTCCACACAAAAACTTGCACATGAATGTTTACAGTAGCTTTATTAATATTTGCCAAAACTTGGAAGCAACCAAGATGTCCTTCAGTAGGTGAATGAACAGATAAACTGTGATACATCCAGACAATGGAACATTATTCAGGGTTAAAAAGAGATAAACTATCAGGCTATAAAAAGGGGAATCAACAAGGGTACCTGCATAATGAACATTTGTATACCTAACCCTGAATTGTATTCCACATCTTTAAAATAAAAAAATTAGGCCGGGCTTGGTCACCTAGTCTGTAATCCCAGCACTTTGGGAGGCTAAGGCAAGTGGATTGCCTGAGCCCATGGGTTCGAGACCAGCCCGGGGCAACTTGGCAAGACTTCATCTCTACAATAAATTAGAAACTAGCAGGCATGGTAGCATGCTCCTGTAGCTCCACTTTGGGAGTGCCCAATGCATTTTGGGAGGCCGAGGTGAAAGGACTGCCTGAGCCTGTGGGTTTGAGACCAGCCTAGGTGGCATGGTGAGATCTCATCTCTACAGTAAATTAAAAAAAAAAATTAGCTGGGCATGGTAGCGAGTGCCTGTAGTTACAGCTACTTGAAAGGCTGAGGCAGAAGGACTGCTAGAGCCCAGCAGGTTGACACTGGGGTGACTGTGAATGTGCCACTACACTCCAGCCTGGGCAACGGAGTGAGACTCCAACTCAAAAAAAATAAAAATAAAAATAAAAAGACTGGGAAGAACCTTAGATGCATATTCGTGAGTGACAGAAACCAATCTGAAAAGACTATATACTGATTCCAACTACATGACATTCTGGAAAAGGCAAAACTACAGAGATTACTAGTAAAAAGATAGGTGACTGCCAGGGGTCAGGGAAGGAGGGTTTTAGGGCAGTGAAAGTACTCTGTGTGATACCACAATGGAGGACACAGGTCATTACACATCCGTCCAAGCCCATCGGATGTACAACACCAAGAGCGAACCCTCATGTAATGAAGGATTTTAGGAGAAAGTGATACATTAATATAGGTTCATCTATTATAACAAACGTACCACTCTGGTATGGGCTTCTTATCATGGGAACTTTGTACTCTCAGTCGAGCTCATGTTCAAGGTGGTCTGGCCTTAGACCTCTCTGTCCTTTCAACTTAATTTTGCTGTGAGCCTAAACTACTCTAAAAAATAAATTATATTAAAAAAAAACCCACTGGGGAAAAAAAGCCTAAGTGTTAACAGGAACTGCCTTCAGGTGACAGTCACGGATGGCTCTTTTGTACTGTCCCAGCTCATGCTGTTCTATCTGCCGGATACACTCTCTCTTCCCTATCCTGAGGGGCAACAGCTGCTTGTTCACTGGACTGAGATTGCTGGAATTTTCTCTGGGAGTCTTCCTGCTGTCCTCTGTGCGCGAATGCTAGAGTCTCCCAGGCAGCACACACTCACCAGCATCGCCATTGCCCCTCATCTCGTCTCCCCTATTTTATTCCCATTGTGTCCCAGCACTTAGACAGCGTCTGGCAAAGCCATGTCATGAATACTATGGAACATGCAAGTATCAATGATTTTTTTAAACTGGGAAAGATGTAGAGAAAAACAAAATAAGCAGTGCAAACTAAAAGAGGTGGAAGAATCCAAGCAAAAAAGTGGGAAATGGCTACCCCAACAGCTGAGCTAGTTATCAGAAGCAAACTAAGGCTGCTGCGAGAAGAAACCAGAACAGACACTCACCAGGCAGTGCCAAGAGTGGCACGTGGAATGCAAAGTGGAATGGGGACAAATGGACTTCTGAGATGTGTTTCCATGACTGGGCATGACATGAGAGACCAGGCCAGGGTTAATACGCCCTCCTGGGAAGAGGACTTCGGACCCCAGTTTCACTGGTGAGGTTAGCTCACTACCATGTCCGGCAGTGCCCATATGCCTTCCAGCACCAGTCACTGCCAACAACCTCCTAACAGCTCTGCAAACACCTGCCTGAGAACTTCCAGGTCAGGTGTGGTGGCTGATGCTTGTAATCCCAGCACTTTGGGAGGCTGAGGCAAGAGCATCGCTTGAGGCCAGAAGTTTGAGACCAGCCTGGGCAACACAGTGAAAACCTTGTCTCTACAAAAAATAAAAAACTCAGCTGAGGGTGTTGGCATAGGTCTGTAGTCCCAGCTACTCAGGAGACTGAGGCAAGAGGCTTGCTTGAGCCCATAAGGTTGAGGCTGCAGTGAGCTATGATCAGGCCACTGCATTCCAGCCTGGGCAACAGAGAGAGACCCTGTCTCTAAAAAAAAAATAAAGTAAAATAATAATAATAATAATAATAATAATAATAACAACAACTTCTGTCAGGAACCATTCCCTGTATACATTTTTGAGTTTGCTTGTTTGTCGATGGGGTTGAGTTGGAGGAAAATCTGCCCATGAGACCATACCACAGCCTGTCACTTCTGCACCTCAACATTTCAGGAGGCCCACAAAGACAGTTGCCCTTTCCATGATTACATATCCCATTGATCTGAAACGTAACACTGTTCGAAAGTGGAACGGAAAAGAAAGAGGAATGAAAAAAACAAATGAACCAAGATCACTCTTGTTTTCCTCATTTTTTCATGCTACCAGGCAGGGCAGTGAAACCCAGGGGCATGTCTGCCAGCCTCCAGCCCCGCCCTCTCTGCCACACGTGCAAACACACCTTCATGTCCCCCTAATCCTTCAGCAAAGCTCCCACATTTGAAGAGCTTCTTGAGGTCCCTGGAAGACCGCTGTGCTCTATTTGCAGGCAGGGCAGGGATTACTCCCGTGTCAGCCTCCATGCCAGTCCCGGATGTGGCCTGCACAAAGCTCTGGGTCTTATTTCAAGAATTCATTGGCTCCACTTGCATCTCTTTCCCAGTCTCAACCCTTACCCGAATGACAATTAGTTGCCCTGAGGATTCTGGAGGAGACTCATTTCAGAAGAAAACGCTGTCTGCCAGGCAGCGCCAATCTAGCTTGTAGTTAGCATCAATGAATTCCAGCTCAGAACTGCCTGTGCTCACGTGGCCCCGAGAAATTCATCTTTCAGGATGGCCCATATTCGCCATACTTTAGACAGGCCTCTCCATAATTCTGAAATTGTTTCTCCCAAATCTCATTTTTAAAACAATCACTGCTGAGTAAGTTTTCTTCCAAAGCCACCTTGAGAGTTTCTTCTTGAAATAAGAGTGATGATTGCTTTTCTGAAAAATGCAGATGGCAAAATGCAACAGCTCGGGTGCAGGACCCAGGGGGCTTGAGGTAAGAGTTCTCTGGGCTCAGAGCCTGACTCGCTGAGAAAAGGGGGCAGCAGTCAGGGGTCTCAGTTCTCATGCTCATCTGTGACACGAGACAGCCCTCTGTTATTTTTCTGTCTTTTTAGGAGTTGGAGATGGCACCGTACTGGATTAATATTTTTGCTCTCTGGAAAACCAGATGCACTTGGAGAACATCATTCTTATGAAATGTACCTTTTCTCTCTTTTTTTTAAAGATGGGGTCTCATTCTGTCACCTGGGCTGAAGTGCAGTGGTGCGATCATAGCTCACGGCAGCCCTGAACTCTGGCCTCAGCCTCCTGAGTAGCTGGGACCACAGGTGCGTACCACCATGCCCAGCTAATATGTCTTTTCTTTGTCAAGACTGTTTTCTTATTTGGGGAGGGTTATATTGTTATCCTTGCCACTGAGTACAATACTGAGGAAACTGAAATATTAAAGGTGTAAGCCATTACAGTTCAGGACTGGCTGTGTTTGATAATGAACTCTTTTTTCCTTTTGCAAGAATTTTGCTCTTTAATATCATGGGAAAGTAATTTATGGAGAAGTGCCCTTGGGAATAGAAAGAAGTGACGTACTTCTGCAGATGTGTCACTTTACCAGCCAAGGTGAGGAGGGACAAGGCTGCACTAGGGCCCGAACATAGCGTTTTGGTCCCTTCTCTGCAACCAGCTAGCTGTGTGTTCTTAGTTAACTCTGCCCACTGCTCCAGGCCTCAAGTTTCCCATCCGTAAAATGAGCAGGTTGAGTTATATCTGTGGGTTTCCCGCTTTGTCTTAGCTATGCAACTCCTCCTCATGAATACTTTTCTATAAGGCAGACACAGGTCATGCCAGTACAGGCACCTGAACCCCACCTGTGCCTGCTAGATACTCCCTACCCCTCACAGGGTTCCTGGACACCCCCAGAGCCTCCACTGCTCTGAGGAGCAGGGTCAAAGCCACTGGCTTAGAAAATCTCAGAAATCTTTTCTAACCAGACAAGGAAAGATTCTTATTTCTTTTCTTTTCTATTCTTTTCCTTTTTTTCTTTTTTTGTAGAGATGGGGTCTTGCTATGTTGCTCAGGCTGGTCTCGAACTCCTGACCTCAAGCAATCCTCCCACCTTGGGCTTCCAAAGTGCTGGGAATACAGGCGTGAGCCACTGCACCCAGCTAGATACCTGTTTCTAATCTGGCTGATACTTGGTTGATCTGTGTCTGGAAGACTGATGCCCTATGAGCAGGATCCTGCCAAGTGTTGTGAGTCCAATCCCAGGGCCAGCTGATGCTTCAGAAAAACAGGTTACAGGGACCTGAGTCCCAAAATGCAAAGACATGGGCCAGCGCCAGTAACGGTAGGAGCTGCTGAATGACCAAAGACCTTTCATACCTGGCTCACCACACCTGCCTTGCTGGCGACAGATGACCCTGTGGCTCAAGATGGTTTTCTGCATGTGCGGAGGTCACGGCCATCCATTTCCCTTCCCTCCTCACACACTGCACTCAATTCACAAACACTGACACATCTCCCACGTGGCCTAGTGGGGGAGACTGACAGCAAGCCAACAGCTCCTCAAACCAGTGTGTAACCGCATATGGGGTATGGTGAATGGGGACGGGTGGCTAACTGGAGATGTACGGGAGGAGCATCTGTGTGAATAGCTGGGAAGAGGGTGTCCAGGCAGAGGAAGGGCACAGGAGGCTCTGCCCTGCTGTGGCAGTACTTTGTGGAGCCAGAGAGTAAGTGCAGTCCTCACTGCTGCTTAAGGCCCTGAGAAGGAGTGCAGCAGGGGGCCTGCTGGGACCTGCAGCCCACATCCGAGGGAAGGCTCGGGTGCTTGTCCCTAAGTGGCAGAGGCTGTTTATGCCGCAGGAATGCCATGCATCACTTGAATAATCGCTCATTTTTGTTTTCTTTTTTACTGCTGGGCCCACACAGAGAGAAGGATGAGGTTAGGAGAGGAAACCAGGAGACGGAAAGCAGGAGAGAGAGAGAAGAGGCAGAGTGGGGCCCAGGGCCTGGCATGGAGGCCCCAGGGCTCGGGGTGGCACTCAGGCTGTGAGAGTCAGGCAAACCACTTAGCCTGGGTTCCTCATCTGAGGCCAGGGATCCCAAGGCTTCTCTCGGAGCCTGTGGTCAAGAATAAGTGAGTAAACACATGGGCCTGGCAGACTGAAATTCTCCCCAAGATGGGGCTACTATTATTATTATTATTTTGGGGGGGGTTTGGAGTCTCACTCTGTCACCCAGACTGGAGTGCAGTGGCCGCTCCCGGCCATTGCAGCCTCGACCTGCTGGGCTCCGGGGATCCCTCTGCCTCAGCCTTCCAAGTAGCTGGAACTATAGGTGCGCGCTACCACGCCCGGCTAATTTTTTTGATATATCGTAGAGATGAGGTCTCGCCAAGTTGCCCAGGCGGGTCTCGAACCCGCGGGCTCAGGCAATTCACTCACCTCAGCCTCCCAAAGTGCAGGATTATAGGCTGAGCCACCGAGCCCGGCTGGGGCTACTATTATTAAAAGAGAAGGACAAAGGGACAGGGAGACAATTAGGCAGCAGGTGAAATATGCGTCCTGTGTTTCACATCTGCAAAACCTCCCCCACAAAAAAAGGGGAGATATACCTGTCCCTGCGCTCCTTCCTGTGAACACACCTCTGCACATTCGTCCCCAACTCCCCTGCTGCAAACCTGCCATGAATACCATTCGTAACAGAAACACTACCAAGCTTACATGCCTGTTTGTAATGTTTGCTCTGCGCTGGGCACTTCACATCCATTAACTAGTTAGTCACAGTCACCTAGGAAGTATTGCTGTGATCCCATTTTACAGATTAGGGAACTGCAGGGCAGTGAGGTTGAGTGACTGGGTCACGGTTACAGATCTCGTGCACGGCAGGGCCACGGGACGAGGAAGGCATCCCTGCCATCAGTGGGCCCAGGGGCCTTGCTTTGTGGATGCAAAGTGCGCGAGGCTACGGTCAGCAGGGTGGAAGGGCTAAGGGTACAGAAGAACCAAGCTGTGATCGTTCATCAAGCATGTATTAGGCACCTGCTGCACACCTAAGGATCAGTGATGAACAAGACCAACGGTGTGGTCCCTGCACTCAGAATGGCCAGTCCCGTGGGGGAGACATGCCACAAGCCAATGTTCGCTAAATAAACATTTTAATTCCACCTGTGGTAAGTGATAAAGGGAAGCAGGAAGAAAACATAAAGGGAGTTACGAGAAGGGGCACATCCAGGGCTCAGTAAAAACTGAGTCACGTGTCCACACACACATGCACGCTGAGGCTTCTGCACTCAAGGTATGTAATTGAAAGCGTGGCGCGAGACAGGCCGGGGCAGGTAAGCTGTTCCCGAGTGTGCAAGCTGCAATTACCCTGGAGAGCATTTGCCACACTCTCCATAGCTTGTTAGTGCCTCGGCAATCAGGAGAAGGCATCTCTGGATTTCACTGCAACTGCTGAAAGCTTTGAAGCAAAGAACGAGCTTGAGGCCATCGACTGGAGGGCAATTTCTTCCAGGATTTCACTGTTGGCTGTATCTCTGCATCTCTTAAACCCCAAATGGAGAGTTACTCCACAGGGTGAGATACAGCTAAGAGGCTGTACATGTCATTAAGATCACATGGTTGGGGCCAGACACACAAGGTCCAGTCACCACGTTACTATGAGAGCTATGTGACCAAGGGCGAGTCACTTAACCTCCTGAGTTTTCTCATCTGTAAAACGGGGAGTCAGCAGATAATTACTATAATCCCAGATGGGCTCACTCAATACCTCTAGTCCATTTCTGCTAAAGAGGCCACAATCCCACACTTACATTCTCAGCCTCCCTTGCAGACTGAGGTACCTGGATGTCAGGACTCTGGGCTGAGAGTCTCCGGGAGACTGTCCCGAATAAGAAGGCAAGGCCTCAGCAGGTGGAGGCTCTATGCCCTTTGACCTACCCACTTTTCCCTGCCCGAAAAGCAGGCTTTCCAGAGGTACTGTTTTGTGACCATGAGGCTGAAGAAGCAGGAAGAGGGAAAAAGCCTGGTGCTTGGATGACAGGCCCTCGTTGACAGACAGTTGTGCCAGTCCTGGTTCTCTTGTTATATAGTAAATAAACAGGCTGGGCACGGTGGCTCATACCTGTAATCCCAGCACTTTGGGGGAGGTTGAGGTGGGAA
This sequence comes from Carlito syrichta, assembly GCF_000164805.1. NCBI lineage: Eukaryota > Metazoa > Chordata > Mammalia > Primates > Tarsiidae > Carlito > Carlito syrichta. The sequence goes on from NW_007248515.1 coordinate 60,392, forward strand.
GATTGCCTGAGACCAGGAGTTCAAGAACAGCCTGGATACCCCATCTCTAAAAAACAAAAATAATTAGCCAAGTGTGGTGGTGCATGCCTATAGTCCCAGCTACTTGGCAAGCTGAGGCGGGAGGATGGCTTGAGTCCAGGAGTTTGAAGTGGCAGTAAGCTGTGATCATACCACTGCACTCCAGCCTGGGCAACAGAGCGAGATCCCCATTCTAAAAATAATAAGAACAATAAAAAGATATTTAGCTAGACAAGTGAATGAATCTTTCACTCATTTGAGCCTTGTTTATCAAGTTTTCTGTTCTCTGTGATACAAAGGCTGATACAAAGGGGTTAAAGACAGAAGCTAAATACCAGGTTGTGAGGATTAAATGAGAGCATGTGTGCACCGTGTGAGGCTGTAGCCCTCAGCACTCAGGACTTTCTTCTGCTTGGCACCTCGGACCCTTGCCTTCAGTCCCAGCATACACAGCACCCAAAGATGCTGTGTACAAAAGACCCCTGGCTTTGTACAGTCACAGTTTCATGAGCAGGACTGCACGCTGGCCCAGATGTTGATGCAGAAGGGACACCTGCTACCTCTTGGCGAGTCACTGGCCAGCACACAGGGGGCAGGAGGAGGGTTGGGTCAGGTCCTACCTCGATCACTGAAGTCGTCGACCAGCACGATCTCGGCGACCAGCTCCGGGGGTGAGCGGCTGAGCACACTGTGGACGGTGCGGAGCAGCGAGGACCAGCCCTCGTTGTGGAAGGGGATGATGACGCTTGTGTTGGGAAGGGTCTCCAGGTAGCGCTTGCTGTTGCAGCTGGAGGGAAACGCGGGGAGGGTGAGAGCACAGCGTCAGCGTGCGTGGCCAAGACTGCCCAGCACAGGGTGGCTGATGGCAAACCCCACTTCTTCCACAGCCTCTAGGGCACGAACAGAAGCCAGGGAGACCTCGGTCACTCAGGACTTTCTTCTGCTTGGCACCTCGGAGCCCTGCCTCCAGTCCCTGCACACACAGCACCCAGGGATACTGTGTACAAAAGAACCCTGGCTTCAGACGGTCACAGGTTTGATGTGCAGGACAGCCCTTTGGTAGCATGCTGGCTTCTCTCCCAGCTGTGTGACTGTGATTTATAATAAGAAATACGTATTTTGGTCTTTGTCCCTGGTTCCTGGTACACAGCTTCTAAAACCCTTGCAATTTCCTGAGCTACAGGGGTGCTAGGAAAATCTTATGTTCTAATATTTGGTCTTTGAGCTCCTAAGTCCCCTGGAATTTGCTGGGTGATAAGGCCGTCTTCTGCTCTAATGCAGTTTCTCTTGGTGGGCTCCAGGAGGAGGGGCTGGTCACCAGAAAGACCATGCCACAATTAGAAGCTTGGAAACTTCTAATCCTTCTAATCCACTCCTTCCTTCAGGAATGGGAAAGGACCAGGAGACTGAGTAATAACTGATCACGCCTATGCGACGAAGCCTCCAGAAAACCGCAGAAAGCTCCTCCCCACACTCCTTGCCCTAGGTGGCTCTTCAACTGGCTGTTCACTTGTGTCCTTTGAAATTGCCTCCGTCATAAACCAGTATGCGTGTTCCACAAGTCCTGTGAGCCACTCTGGCAGATCACCTAACCCAAGGAGGGGGTTATGGGAAACACCAAGTGATAGCCAGTCGGTCAGAATTACCAGGACCTGGCTTGTAATTGCCACCAGAAGTGGGGGAATCTTGTGGGACTGAGTCCCTCACTGCGGGATGTGACTTCAACTCCTGGAGGAACTGAATCACAGGGCACCCGCAGAACTGCACTCCTCGCTCCCATTTGGTTACAGAAGGGTTCTGTGTTGTGTGTGTGAAGAGTTAGCCCATTTTTTCCCTATTATCCACCACTCTTCACACTCCTCTCCAGTGGGGGAGAAATGATTCATCCATGAGTTTGGAAGCATAACCTAGGCTTCCCTAGCTCAGCCCCTTCTCCATCCCTCTCTGGGCTCTGCTCCCCACCAGTCCCATGGTGTGCTTAGGGGTGGAAGGCCCTGCCCCCTGTGGGCTTCAATACCATAACACCTAAAGACATCTCGTTCTTTAGTGTCATCACACATCCAGTTGGTGTTCACATGTCCCCAGTTTTATACCTTTTTACAGTTGGCTTATTTAAATCAGGAGCAAACAAGGTCCACCTGCTGCAGATAGCACTGTTATCTCCTAAATCTTGTTTATTCATAAGCTGTTTTTTCCCCCTTGCCATTTGTTTGTTGAGGAAACTGGACCATCTCTCCTGTAGGGTTTCCCACAGTCGACATCTTGCTGCTTGCATCTCTGTGGTATCTGTTAACATGTTCCTCTGCCTGCCCCCTTTTAGTTCCTGTAGACTGGTAGGTAGAGCTAGAGTCTTGACCTAATCCAATATTGCTTTTATTTTCTTTTTTTCGAGATAGAGTCTTACTCTATCACCCAGGCTGGAGTGCAGTCGCATGATCATAGCTCACTATAGCCTCAATTGTCTGGGCTCAAGCCATCCTCCTGTCTTAGTCACCTGAGTAGCTAGGACTAGTATGTGTCACTATATCCAGCTAAATTTAAAATTATTATTTGTAGAAACTGGGTCTCACTTTGTTGCTTAGGCTGTTCTCAAACTCTGGCTTCAAGTAATCCTCCTACCTCAGCCTCCCAAAATGCTAGGATTACAAGGGGTGAGCCACCACACCTGGTCCTCGGTAAGATATTCTGACAACCTCTGCACAAGCAGTGGTGCGTGCATCTCCTAGGAGACACAAAATGTCCGGTTGTCTTTCCTTTTGTGATACTGGCAGCCACTGATAATCAATGTCGAAATTCTTTATTCCATCAGGCATCTGGAAAATGCTGATGTTCTAATTCTATCATTCCTTCTTCGTTTACGAGATGAAATACTCATACTTCTATAGAGAAATTGTTACCACATCAACTATTTGTTTACCCTGAAGTACAGGGAGGGCAAAATATGTTGACCTAGTTATTTACCAGGCTTTAGAATAGCATCCTCCAAAGATGGTCAATTACTTGTTTCTATTATGAGATCATAAATTTTAACATAAGTAATGTGTTTCATCCCAATGCAATTATTCTTATTGGTTCCCAAATAAGCCCATCTTTAGCCAAAAGGAGACTTGTCAGGTTGACTCCGGAATCCTCTGGACACCAGCGCAGAGTGCTAAAGACTTCCTTGCTTTCTGATAAAAGATACATACAGACTCTCCAGACTTAACTTGCACATTTCCTGCCCTATCCTGGAACCAGCTGCTCTGCCAAGAAATCCTGGATCCTTAATGTCATCAACATCGCCATTTAGATGCTGCAAAGTGGTACCAAGGACATTCATTACTACTGAGTAGGTGTCGATTTCTATTCCTTTCCAGTGGTTAGAACTAGAAATATATTTTAGAAGACACATAGAGTTTGAGCAGAAATTTTATATTTAACATATAAAATGAAAGTTTTACTGAACTCTAGCTTTATATAATATCTCAATTTTAACTGAAATATAATTCACATACCATAAAAGTTACCCCTTTAAAGTACAGAATTCAGTTGTTTTTAATATGGTCACAAAGTTGTGCAACATCGCCACCACCTAATTCCAGAACATTTCCATCATCCCTAAAGGAGCCCTGTGTCCGTTAGCAACCAGTCTCCCATTTTTCTCTCCTCCCAGCCAGCTGCTATCAATGCTAACCTGCTTTCTGTGTTTATGGATTTTCCTATTGGAAAAACTATATAAACGAATTCATCTTTGAGCCTTTTGTGTTTGGCCACACTTAGTATACTATTTTCAAAGTTCATCCATGTTGTAGCAGGCATTACTGCTTCATTCTTTTTCATGGCTGAATAATATTCCATTGTAGGGATTTATCACATTTTATTTATTCATTTATCGATTAATAGATGTTTGGGTTGTTTCTATTTTTTGGCTATTATGCATAATACTGCTACATTCATGTGCACGTTTTTATGTAGCACTGTTTTCAGTTCTCTGAGGTCTATGGTAGAGAGTGGAACTGCTGGGCATAATAAGGCAGCTCCATGTTTAATTTTGTTTTTGGAATCAGGGTCTCAGTCTGTCACCCAGGCTGGAGTACACAGTGTGACATGATCGTACTCACTGCAGCCTCAACCTCCTGGGCTCAGGCAGTCTTTTCACTTCAGCCTCCTGAGTAGCTGAACTACAGGTGCATGCCATATCGGCTAATTTTTTGACTTTTTGTAGAGATGAGATGTCGTTATGTTGCTCAGGCTGGAATGTTTAAAATTTTAAGGACGTGTCCAACTGTTTTCCAAAGTGGTAGTACCATTTCACATTCCCACCAACAATGTCTGAGAGCTCCAATGTCCCCACATCCTCACCAATGCTTGTTATTGTCCATCTTTCTGATGACAACCGTCCTAATGGGTGTGAAGTGGTATCTCCTTATGGTTTGATTTCCCTAATGCCTAAAAATGCTGAGTGTTTTTTATATGTTTATTAGTCATTTATATATCATCTTTGGAGAAATGTCTAGTCAATATATAAAAATAAACTCAGTTTTTCTATACTGATCTTGTATCCTGTAATGTTACCAAGCATGTTTATTAGTTCTAATAATTTTTGTGTAGATTCCTTAGAAATTTCTATGTGCAAGGTAATGTCATCCACAAAAAGAGAATAAGTTTACTTCTTCCTTTCCAATCTAGATGCCATTTGTTTCTTTTTCTTGTATAACTGTCTTGGTTAGAAGCCTAGTATAATGTGGAATAGAAGTGGCAAAAGCAGACATCCTTGTCTTCTCACTGATCTTAGGGGAAAAGCTTTCAGTCTCTCACCATTAAGTAAAATGTTAGTGTGAGTTTTTCTTTTTCTTTCTTTCTTTTTTTTTGAGTTGGAGTCTCTGTTGCCCAGACTGGAGTGCAGTGGCATGCTCCCGGCCACTGCAGCCTTGACCTGCTGGGTTCCGGCGATCCTTCCGCCTCAGCCTTCCAAGTAGCTGGAACTACAGGTGTGCGCTACCATGCCCGGCTAATTTTTTTTAATTTATTTATTGCAGAAATGAGGTCTCGCCAAGTTGCTGCAGGCTAAGGCAATTCACTCACCTCAGCCTCCCAAAGCGTGGGATTACAGGCTGAGCCACTGAGCCTGGCTAGTGTGGGTTTTTCATAGATACCTTTTGTCAGGTTGAAGATCCCTTCTATGTCTAGTTTGTTGAGTGTTTTAAATCCTGAAAAAACAGTGTTGAATTTTGTCATTTAAAAAATATTTACTGAGATGTTCATGTAAGTTTTGTCTTTTATTCTATTAATATGGTGATTACATCGCTTGATTTTTCATATGCTGAACCAACCTAGCATTCCTAAGATATCCTGCTTAGCCATGGTATATGAACTTTCTTCTATCTTGCTGAATTTGGCTTGTTAGTATTTTGTTGAGAATTTTTGCATCTATAATCATAAAGGACACTGGTCTATAGTTTTCCTGTGATGTCCTTGTTTTAAGTAACTATGTTAACATCATGAACTTATATGTTTAGAAAAAGAATGATTGTATTTCTTTTGCTAAACATATAAGTTCATGATGTTAACATAGTTACTTATTTGCTTTTTCCTATAATATATGATAGTTTCAGAATATCTTTGCTAACAATATAATTACGGAAAAGTTATTTTTGATTCTAGAACATATTTCATTAGGAATGCACCTTTTTATGTTTTGAAGCCACTTGAAATAATTCCTCTCTGCAAGGTGAGGCCACCAACTCCATAGTTGGGCTCATTTATTTCATTTAGCTTTTTATTTTGGAGGATTGCTTTTTACTTTTACTTTTGACTTAATCTGGTTTTGATAATTTTGTTCAGTATTTACATGGTTCCAAAGCCAAATCTAAAAACAAGATAATTCAAAGACGTCTGGCTTTTATCCTTATTTCTTCCCTCTTGTTTTGTCCTTTCTTCTAGAAATCCACTTTATGTTTTGGTTTATTTTCTTGCACTATTTTCTTTCTTTCTTTAGCATAAACAACTTATATGAAAATGGCTGTCCCCTCAATCTTTTTTTGAATGAATGTACACTTTTCTTTACCTTGCTTTCTTCACTTATCCTGGACATCACTCCATAAGAGGCCTACAGTTTCTGGGATTTTTTTTTTTTTTTTTTAAGAAGTGGATAAGTTCAATTCAGGGAATAATAAGCAAGTCTGTTTGGTCACACCAAGACAATTTTGCAGATACAAAAGCTTATTTATTTGCTTGATAACACGTTTTATTATTTAGCTTCAGGTGGGATGAGGGATGAGAAGAAGGTGGCAACTTACTGCATCTCTAAGACAATGATTCTGGAAGTTTGGTCTTGCCTAGATCAGCAGCCTCAGCCTCACCTGAGAGCTTCCGAGAAATGCAAATTCTCTGGTCCACCTCAGACTGCTAGAATCAGAAACTCTTAGTGTGGGGCCGGAAACTTTTAGTTTAACAAGTCTTCCAGTTGCTTCTGACGCCCACTCAAGTTTGAGAATCACTACCCTAAAATATTCGCATTCCCACTGATAGAGATCCGAGTCCAAGGTGAAAAGCTGTGCTTCGATGGCTTCTTGGGGAGTGCTCTGGGGAGACACATTTGTAAGGAGGTAGCACAGGCAGCCAAGTGAGAAAGAAGCTGACCCCATGTGGCCGCATTTGAGGCCTCAGGCCATTTTCCTAGAAGCTCTGTAGCTGAGACACCCTTTCTAAATTGTCCTAGATTGAGACAAGGGGTCTAGTCTTTACTTCAAGCATCAACCAGTCATTAGGAGGGGACACCATGGTGAGCAAGACAGGGGCAGCCAGTGGCGGGGTGGGGCAGTGGGGGCGCGGGCGGTGCACTGGCTGAAGAGGAAATCCAGGTAGAGGCCGCCTTATTCAACTTACTCCAACACTGACAGATCTGTCCGTGGAAAGCACTGCCACTCTCCCATGCTGCACTCACTGCACCCGAGCAGCGAACCTGTAGAAATGTGTTCAGGCTCACAACTAGAAGCAGATGGGCTCAAAGCCTGCCCACCCCAGATCCTACCCTCGCAATACCAGGCTGACACCCACAGGTCACTTTCACATCCACATTTTCACCAGGATGAAGCAGATTCCTATGTTTAGCCCAGTGCAGTGCCCAACATGCAGTCCATAACCAATAAATATTTGCTGAATGAGGCCAGGCATGGTGGCTCAAGCCTGTAATCCCAGCACTTTGGGAGACTGAGGCGAGAGGATTACCTGAGCCCGTGGGTTCGAGACCAGCCTGGGCAACAGGGTGAGACCTCATTCCTACAATAAAATAAAATAAAATAAAATTAGCAGGGTATGGGAGTGCACGCCTGTAGTTCTGGCTACTTAGAAGGTTGAGGCAGAAGGATCACTGGAGGCCAGCGGGTCAACACTGGGGTGATGGTGAGCATGCCACTGCACTCCAGCCTCAGTGACGTAGTGAGACTCCAACTCAGAAAAAGAAAATTGCTGAATGAATGGATGATTCCAGCATCAACTACAGTCTTGTCACACCACAGCCAAGGAGCAGCAAGGCAGAACATCCATCCCCATTTCATGGAAGGCACTGAGACTCCAGGCAGAGGAGGCAGCCTGCCCAGGTGACAGTGGAATACCCAGGGTCACAGAACTCCATAGTGTGACACAGTCCTGCCCTGGGCAATGAGGCTTGAACATCTTGAGAGGAGGGACCATCGTTCTGCCTCCCACACCTGGATTCTGGTAGACCGAATCTCAGGTCCCACTCAAGACAATCCTGTGAGGGAGAAGGGAAACTGAAGGATGCACAGAGAGGTGAAGGGACCTGCCTGGGAACGAGACACACTAAACAATGGTGCTCCCTCTTGGTCCTTTCAGATGTGAGCTGGGTCCCTCTGCGTTCCCCACCCCCACTCTCCCTCACACATGTCACCTGACTGCCTGGTTGGTGTCTTCTCATACCTCCCCATCCCAGCTTGGAGGTTGCATCCTCAGAGAAGTCCTCCCTGGTCCCTACTTCTCCTGTTGTAAGTAGGTCCATCCTGACATGCCATCTCAAGGATTGGCCAAATCTGGTACCTGTTTTTGTGTGATCCTCAAACTAAAATGACTTTTAGTTTTTTTGTCTGTTTCAGTAAAGATCTGCTGCCCACTGGAGCGCAGTGGCACAGTCATAGCTCACTGCAGCCTCTAACTCCTGGGCTCAAGCAATCCTCCTGCCTTAGCCTACTGAATAGCTGGGACTACAGGTGCACACCACCACACCAGGCTGACTTTTAGATTTTTTAAGAGCCGTACAAACAGAATAAAACACAAAGAAGAGTAAGCAACAGGGACCCCTATGGCCCTCAAAGTCTGTAACATTTATTCTCTGACCCTTAACAGAAAACGTTTGCTGACATTTGTTCTATCTCATAGCACCCTATTTTTTTTCATGGCACTTTATAACTACATAGTCAATCTGGGTGTTTACTCATGGCTTCCTCCCTAGAATGTAAGTTCCCTGAGGATGACTTCTATGTTTAGCCAAGCATAGTACCAGGCATGCAGCCTGTAACCAATAAATATTTGCAGAATGAATGAATGATTCCAGAGTTCCACTACAGCCTTTCTATATCACAAGCATGTTCCTTTCTCTAGCGTCTCCTCTGCTTCACAGGTGCAGGGCAGAGCGACTTGCCTGCAGGAAATGCTCTTGTCTTTGCTGGAAGGCGGGGTCCAGGCAGGAGGGGGCGTCTCAGGCCTGGCGCCAACATGGGGCTTTCTGGCTAGACATGGTCGCTATGGGAGGAGAGGATTTTCCCAGGTCCAGGGACGCCTGAGGACTGGGTGGGCTCAGAAGGAACAACTGCTTGCTTCGTATTTCCAGCCAGAAGCCAGATGCGGCAGGCAGAGCAGCAGCCCCTTAAGATGGCCAAGCCTCAGTCCCCAGAACCTGTGAACACGTTTACCTTCCACAGCAAAAGGGACTTTGCAGACATGATGGAGGTTAAGGACCTTGAGATGGGGTGAAGGGGCCAGATTATCCAGGCGGGTCCAGTGAAATCACAGGAGGTTTTAAAAGCAGAGAACCCTCTGCCTGGGTTAAAAGATGAGAAGGAGCTGGGCTCAGTGGCTCAGCCTGTAATCTCGAGCCTTTGGGAGGCTGAGGTGAGTGGACTGCCTGAGCCTGCAGGTTCGAGACTTGCCTGGGCAATTGGCGAGACCTCATCTCTACAATACATCAAAAATTAGCCGGGTGTGGTAGCGCGCACTTGTAGTTCCAGCCACTTGGAAGGCTGAGGCAGAAGGATCGCCAGAGCCCAGCAGGTCGAGGCTGCGGTGGCCGGGAGTGGCCACTGCACTCCAGTCTGGGCGACAGAGTGAGACTCCAACTCAAAAAAAAAAAAAAAGAAAAGTCAAAAATGAAAAGTTGTGTGTGTAATCTTCCACTTTTTAAATTTTGCGCACAATGTTCACACATTGCAAACAGGGCATCAGGAAGGGTTCTTTGTGTAGTTTTCTATAGCCGCCATAACAATTACATGAATCTAGAAGCTTAGACAACACACAGCATGTTCTTACTATTTTAAACAACACCCGTATATTCTTACAGTTCTGAAGGTCGGATGTGCAACGTGGGTCCCACCAAGCTAAAAGCAGGGTGTCTGTCAGGTTCACTTTCCTTTCTGGGGGCGTATGGGGAATTTCACTTGTTTGGGGTGTTAGCAGAACCCGGTTCTGAGGACCAAGGCTCTGGTTTTTCAACTGGCTCTCAGTGGAGGACCCAGCACCCGAACGCTGCCTGTTGTAGTTGGGTCACAAAGCTCTTTCTCCATCATCAGAACCTGCAGTGGTGGGCAAGTCCTCGACCTGCTGGGCTCTGGCGATCCTTCCGCCTCAGCCTTCCAAGTAGCCGGAATTACAGGCATGCACTACCACGCCCGGCTGATTTTTTGATTTATTGTAGATTGACTTTTCTTAAACTCAGGCAACACTGACCCCAGAGTCTCGTGAGGCAGTGATGACGACAGTGAGTGCTCCTCAATGGGGCAGGTCCTTTCAGGCCACCCCGGCTACTTCATTTCCTCGGCTGCTTCATTCTCTCTCATTACCTCCAGGGCCCTGCAGAGGCTGGAAGGTGAGAGCCTAGAAATAAAATTCATCATGGGAGGGGGCGCCAAAGAACCAGCAAGAAGTTTTACGGGGAAATCTGAGACATCTTAGGACGATGCGTGAACAACAAAATCTCTCCTCTGTACGCCACCGCAGTCCATGGTTGAACGGTCAGAATGGGCCAGGGTCTCTCTGCAACTTACTCTGAAATGCATCAAAAAGTCTAGTGGGTTAACGGATGGAGAGAGGGCTGGGCGGAGGTGTGACCAAGTAAGCAAAGGAATGGGAATAACAGAACTAGATGGTGGGGACAGGGGGGCTCACTGCACAGTTCTTTCAATGTTTCTATACATCTGATAATTTTCAGAAAGAAATGTCAGGAAAAATGGGTCAGGGTCTACATTCTTCTGAGTTTCAAATTTCACGTCTGCTGAAGGCACTAAGGGAAGCAGTGGGGACAGATGTGCCCTTGCCCAACTTAACCCTGGCAGTCCTGGCAAGAAGGGGCCCTCAGGGTCCTGGCGGTGAGCTCCCTGCTCTGTATGAACAGAACTCCCTGACCCCGGCAGTCCAGTTCTCATGGACAGGTTGGTTCCCTCTAGGGACCTTCCTGACTTCTTTCATGCCCTCTTGCTCTTCCCTCATGCTGGATTGCTTTGATCCAGTTCCCGTGCAGCCTGCCTCTGTCCCTTCCCTCCTCGCTAGTCCCTTTGATAATTTGAGCCAGTCTTCCTGGGAGCCCTCTCCACCTTCATTATGTTGGCCTTCATAAATAAAACCCCTTTCCCTGAACTTGGCTGAGTCCTTCGTGGCCAAAAGAGACTGGCAATATCTGGTTCTCTGCAAAAGTTCCTGCCTTACATCCAATTTCACAGGAGGCTTGCTTGATTGAAGCAGGGCTGGGGGCGGGGGTGTTCGCTGTAATAAATTGCCTGGGGTCCATGGGTGAAATACAATCTAGCTATCACTCAGCAGAAAGCCCTGGCTGGTTCCAACCGCAGAGCTGGGCCCACAGCCTGCTGCAGATACACAAACACTATCACGCATTAAGGGAAGTAGACAAAGCCACAATAGACTAAATTCACTTCTAATTTAATTCAATCATGGAATTAAAGATTATTCAGAATTCAAATCAAAGGCTCAGCTTGGATCATAGCCCTGAACGTGTGCCTGCCTTTTTATTTTTTGGTCTCTCTCTCTCTTCTGTTCGTTCATTTACTAAATAAACACAAAACTTCAACTTGACTTTTGCCATGAGCACTAGTCATTAGCTTGGTTCCAGCTTAGTAAAGGCTCTTTGTTTAAATAAAAAATTGTGTGACATGCTCAAACCAATCTCTGCAGGGTCCAGCAGGGAACTCTGTTCCACAGACTGGCCACAGATGCCTTCCTGTGAAGAGCCCATGCAAAGCCCCCTCTCTCCTTCTCCTTTGACGCCTCAGATCCCAGAGACAAAGGGGACCAGGGGACGGCACAGAAAGATAGAAGACCACCACCCACTTCAGGACGCCCTCAGCTCAGCAACTCCATGTGAGACCTGACGATGTGTTATAGGCAGTGTTAAGATTTCGTGGCCAGGCTCAGTGGCTCAGCCTGTAATCCCAGCACTTTGGGAGGCCGAGACGAGTGTATCGCCTGAGCCCGCGGGTTCAAGACCAGACTGGGCAACTTGGCGAGACCTCGTCTCTACAATAAATAAAAAATTAGCCGGGCATGGTAGCGTGCGCCTGTAGTTCCGGCTACTTGGAAGGCTGAGGCAGAAGGATCGCAGGAGCCCAGCAGGTCGAGGCTGCGGTGGCTGGGAGTGTGCCACTGGACTCCTGTCTGGGTGACAGAGTGAGACTCCAACTCAAAAAAAAAAAAAAAAAAAAAGGATCTTGACACTGGTGGTGGGGTGTGCCCTGTCCTTCTGTCCAGATGCCCTCAGAAAGTAGCCCCAGAGAACAGGGTCTCCAGCAAGGAGACTGATCTCTTGCAGAGAGGCTGGGCATGGCTACCTCAGGCAATAATACCCCCAGTCTCCTCATGGCTCATCATGTCCCATGGTTTGGTTTAGAGAGCACTTTTCCTTTTTTCCTTCTTTCTCCACTAATCTGTACCACACCCTAAGGAGGCAGATGACCCCTGGATTGCTAATCCCATTTTCTAGATGAGGGAAGTAGAGCCCAGAGGGGTAAGTGTCTCGGATCCAGGTCTTAAATTCAGATAGCATTTACTTAAAATGACATTAAAAGAAAAATTCAAAAGTGATTATTGCTAGGCACAAAGGTCTGGGAAGGCTTAAAGGAAAACTGACAATTGCCAATGTACTGCTTGCTGCTAACACGCAGGGCTGACCTCTGCTCAGCACTCAGGATGTGTTTCCTCCGTGTTCTCTGCACACACATATTCATTTTCACAGCACAGCATACAATACACAGTCTCTTTTGTGTCTTCCCTCTGATCCCCCACCCAAGACAGCTTCCAAATCTTTGTGGGCTTCCAGAGGCAGAGTGGCGTCTTGAGACTCGTGGAAAAGCATCTCTGGGGATAAGATTGGGCAGGGTGACGCCCCTGCAGAGGCCATGGCGAGGGCACTGAGAAACTTCCAGCATACTACATCCATCTTGAGGCCCTCTTGGTTCAGTATGTCTGATCCCAAATGGCACCATAAAGTAAAAGATTTCTGTGGAATGTAGAATCTCACAACTAAGACGTAGTGAAAGATTTTGTCCCGCACTCAAGCATATCCAATGTCCTTTAGCTCAGTCTGATGAGGTTCCATCCCTGACTAGGCAAAGCTTAGAAGTGTTTGGCTTGGGACAGAGAGACATGGGTAGGGATGTACGCTGATTACAGTTTGGAAGAGTGAAAAGAGCAGAAAGAAAGAATGCCAATGAATAGGAGAAGGTTAAATAAAAGGTGAAAAATTCAGACTATGGAATACTGATAAGCATTTGTTTAAAAATAATGTAGATGACAATGACAACAACAGAAAACATCTGTCGAGGATTTCCAATATGCCAGGCAGTGCTGTAGGCACTTAATATGCATTAAGTCATTTAATTGTCACAATAATAATCTTACAACATAGAGACCATTATTATTGTTGTTACAAAGAGGAAGAAGCAAGCCACAGAGAAGAAACTTGCCTACGGTCAAATAGCTGATGAGGAATGGAGCCCAGATTGAAACCCATCTGTCCTTTACGTATATGTTAGTACTTTTACAGGGATAATTTATCAATCCTATTAATTGTATGAGCAAAAAGCGGAGTGAGTGGGTAAAAACCAAATACTGAAGAAACTGATTGGGAGTCTAAAGTCCTGGCTTCTAGCCTTTCTCTGCCATGCAACAATTCAAGTCCCTTCTTGCCAGATCTCAGTTTCCCCTTATGCCAACAAGGAGGACTGATGCCACAGACAGGTCTTTTGCACCTGCTTTGTGTCCCTTCTCTTTCCTTTGGTAACAGTATCCTGATTCTGCTTGGGGAATCTCCTGCACCTCACTGTGGAGGGCTGGGTGGAGCTGACTCCTCCACTGCCTTGAGGGTGGGCAGAGGAGCCTGGCTCAACCAATCCCGGCATCGCACTGCCCCAGCTGTGGTGACTCTGGAAAGCACCTGTAAACCTTTGCTGAGACAATTGAGAGGGTAGTAAGCTCTTTCCTGCTGAAACTGAAAAGGGGAGGATATAAGTCTGGTTTGCCTTGGGCAGCCAGATGGACTGTTCCCTTCTCCAGAGTAGAAAACAGAGCCAAGAGTTGGGGAGAGAGGGCCCTGCTGGCATCATTTGGGGACCTGGATCCAGCTATGGCTGAAGCCAAAGTCTACTCCTGGCCTCTTCAGTTACATGAACCAGTACATTTTCTTTTCTTAAGTCAGTTTCTTAAGTCTGTTTTGGACCTAGTGATAGCTCTAAAGGACAAGGAGACAGAACTGTTGCCCAGATGTCCCCTCTGAGCAGAGGGATAGGCTCTCTGTTCCATTGCAGGAGAACTCTGTTCATTTACTGACCAGGAGAAAGTGCCCTGGGCGGAGGGCCGTGGTGGGGGTGGGAGGCAGTGGGTGGAATGAGAGACAACTTGGCTCATTGTGACCAAGCAACTCCCAATTGAACATGCCTCAAAGATTCTGAGCCCTTGGGACACAAAGACATATCTATTGTGAATAGTGCTGCAATAAACGTATGTGTGCAGCCATAAAGAAGAACAAAATTATGGACTTTGCAGCAACTTGAATGGATTTAGAGTCTATCATACTCAGTGATCTATCACAGACACAAATAACTGAGTACCACATGTTCTCACTCATAAGAGGACCCTGAACATTGACCACCACAATACTATAAGAAAGGGATTGGCAGTAGTGGGACACTGGCAGAAGAAGGGGGGTGGGGACATAACATCAATAAATGCACCTGATTTCAAACCAGGCGAACTGGGGACCAAAGGGAGGCTCAAACTTTACCTGTACGATGACCACTCGCATACCTAATTCTGAATTGTACCCCACATCTTTAAAATACAAAAATTAAAAATAAATAAATAACAGCGACAAAAACAACAACAACAAAACAAATCTAATATATCCACTCTTACAATGCACCTCAGGGCTTAATGCTGGAACACTAGACTACAGAAGAAGTCGAAATACATGAGAAACATTTCAAAAATCTTCTGAGTCAACTTTGAAACAGAACAGTCCAATCATTTAAAATGGGGCTATAACAAACATTCAGTTCCCTAGCATGGGACACCATCCACTGACCAAACAGAAATGCAGATCAACTGAAAAAAACCCAACGTTGTACGTGCCTGAGGGAACGAGTATTCTGGACTTGGGTTTAAATGCTGACTCTGCGTCTCTGCAGCTGTGAGACCCGGGCAAGCTCCAATCCTGTGCTGAGGCTCAGTGTTCTTATTTATGCAATGGAGATGGTAACACCATGAGAATGACATGAGGACTGTGTGGGATAGTACATGTAACACAGTCTCGTGGAGGGAGAAACGGTAGCTGGCTGTCCTGGGAGATGGGCGGATGTGAAGGGGAATTCACAGCAGAGAGAGCTCAGGACTTCAGTTCTCCCAGAAAGGCCAGTCACCCAGGAAAGGGTGGGGGCTTCCATAGGCTTCAATGAGAGTCTACCCTCGTAGACACGAGCCCACTCTTGCTACCTCAGGCTTCAGTCAGCTCACGACACAGTACGCTCTCAGTCACTCACTTCCTTGACCACTCATATATTCAGAAAGTGGAATATACTGAGTCCCCACTATGTGACAGGTGCCGCATGCTCAGCCCTGGGATTACAACAGAAACAGGTCGCTCCTGTCCCATGGGATACACAGTCTAACGGAGGTGTGGGGACAAATAACATAAAGAGCAATCAATGATGCTAATTTCTTTCTGCCTCCCTGCATAGGGCTGTGAGGTGAGAACGGAATGCAAACCAGCCTAGAAAGGCAAAGATGGAAGGCGTTGGGAGCACAGCTGCACGCCCAGGCCTGGGTCTGGCCAGCAAGCGGGCCATGAGTGTTCGCTTGGTGAAACTGGAGTTGGGCAGAGTCTCATCCAACCCTTCTGTTTTCCAAGTAAGGTGGTGAGGTTTAGAGAGGCTACCCGGGGACCCAAACCACATGGCCAGCTGGTGTTGGACTGGGAGGGAGGCCTGGCTCCTTGGTTTAGTCACGGCACAAAGAGAAAATCTTTTGGGGACCTTGGATGTAAATAACAAACCTAAAAAATCTAAATCAGACAGTTTTGAGGAAGTGGCATCTGCTGTTTGGTTCCAAGTGCTGCCTGTTGGCTAGGTGGGTCTGTGGGGAGCTAACCACATAGCCTAGAGAGACAGGATCTTCAGGAAGTTTTGATTAACTTTAGCAACTAAAAACTCCCAACTAGTAGGCCAGACACAGTGGCTCATACCTGTAATCTCATCACATTGGGAGGCTGAGGTGGGAGGATCACTTGAGCCCAGGAGTTTGAGGTTGCAGTGAGCTATGCTTGTGCCACTGTTCTCCAGCCTGGGCGATGGAGCAAGAGCCCGTCTCTAAGAAAATAGGAAAACAAAACAACAGCAAAAGACTACTGCTGGTAAAAATGTGAATGCCCTAAATATGCTCACTGATGTTCATTTGATGTTTGCTCTCTCTCTTTTTTTTTTGAGTTGGAGTCTCACTCCATTGCCCAGGCCAGAGTGCAGTGGCATGTGCATGGCCACCCCAGCGCCGACCTGCTGGGCCCCAGTAATCCTTCCGCCTCAGCCTTTCAAGTAGCTGGAAGCACAGGCTCATGCTACCATGCCCGGCTAATTTTTTGATTTATTGTAGAGACGAGGACTCATCAAGTTGCCTGCGCTGGTCTCGAACCCGTGGGCTTAGGCAATCCACTTGCCTCGGCCTTTCAAAGTGCTGGGATGACAGGCTGAGCCACTGAGCCCGGCCTCGTTCTCTTTTATCAGAAGTCGTTTGGGATGGACTCAGAGAACCAGAGATCACTTATTAGCTATATGACTGTGGGTGAGTTACCAAACCTCTGTAAGTCTCAGTTTCCTCCGTTATAAAATGGACTTGCAGGTTTGAGTTGAGAAGTAGTCTAAGGAATGTGTTGGTGCTCTGTAGAGGGTGTGACAGGTGCCATTGTGGCCAGGTCAGCCTAGGTCTTCCGTCCCTTCTGACAGAAATGACTAAGCCCACAGCCCTGGCTGAGCGAGGCGTCCTGTAGGTCCTCTGGCTGCCCCTTCTCTGGCCACAGCTACCTGGGGCAGGAGCAGGACATGACCCAAGGGCGACCAACCCTTTGTCTGGGGTCAATGGCCTCATGAGAAATCTGTGCCCAGAAGGGGCTCACCAAGTGGATCCAATTCTTATTCTTGGGGACATGACCTTGACGTATGGAAGGAGTGTCACAGAGCTAACAAGGGGAGCAGACACAGAGCTACCTAGGAAGGAGCTAAGGAAGGCCTCTCAATGGGGGATCCAGAAATTCCTGGTGTTGAGGGAATCACAAAGAACCTGAAAGCCAGACATGGAACGACCTTCCTGTTTCAGGCACCAGGAAGCTTGGCTGTGCCATAGCTTCCTTCCCTCTTCCCGGGGAGCTTGGTTTTCTGGCTTTTCCCACATCCTCCCTGGCCAATATTCCCACTTCCCTGTGCTGCCCCTGCTTCCTTGTGTAAGATTCCCCATTAGCAGCAGGAATCTGAAAGCCAAGGAAGGCTGCCCTATTCCCAAAGCCATTCCCTGGACTGAAAAACCAAAAGCAAGCGTCCAAAGGTTGTGCTAGTGCTGGGTCAATTATTTTTATTTTTTTCTCGTTGACTTTGAAAATAATTGGATTATTTGGATTTCTGAACTCCAGAAATATCACGATAGGAGAAACAGGACCTCCAGATCATGACACTGAGACTGTTGGACACAATGGTACAGTTGCGTGTGATCGGCAATGTCCTGTCAATACCACACCAACAGGGCCACCATGACAACAAGAGCAGACATTTGCTGCCCACAACACCTCAGGGCCACTGTGTTCTGCCCACTACAGCAAACTGCTCTTTGGTGACTGCAAGGGGTCACTGTTGTGTTATTGTGTTTAAGATTACACTCATTTAAAAAATCCTTGTGGAGTGACTGCTGCTTGAAAGCGTGTAGTGCTGCACTCCTAGGCGAATCATCTTCTGGAAATGGGCTCCCCCGAGCACCTTCTCACAGGACCCAAATCCAACATGCCCTCCTTTGCCAAACAGATGACTCCTGGATTTTCCACTAAGCAGGGGGGGTCTTTGGGAGCTGGTTTGTACGTCTGGGGGTGGCAGAAGTCAGGGTCTCTGGGTTGAGGACCGAAGTGGAAGGCCAACTACCTTTCCCTGGCCACGTGCATGGCTTCCACTAGAGAGGCCAATGAGAAGCACTGAATATTAAGGTCAGAAGGGCCTGACTCTCACTTTGTACTCCTTGTTTCATAGAGGAGGAAACCAAGGCCCCGCACAGGAAGGACCTTCCCAGGGACCAGAGTGACATAGAATATCCACCTCTCCAATAACGAACCTCAGTCCAAGAGGAAGAATTATGGGAAAAGCACTTTCTGAGGATGTAACCGCAGGTGTGCTGAGGAGGAGGACAGGCTGATAAGACATTCAGATGTGGGTTCAAATCCCACTTCAGCAGCTGGTCCACCTTGGGAAAGCCACAACCTCTCTGAGCATTACTTTCCATTTGAGTAAAACGGGGATGTAAGTCCTTCCTATTATTGCTGTCACGAGGAATGAAAAAGGCACCATATGTGAATGCACCTGGAACAGCGTCTGGCACATAAATATAGTTTCTATTTCACAGAGGCCACAGCGTAGGTCATTTCCCAGCAAATGGGTTAGGTCCAAATTCTGGGATCCTCCTGCACTATTCTGCATAAAGGGTAGACTCTTATGATACCACATTCTCAGAAGGATGATGTCCAAGGACCTTGGAGCCACCAGGAAGCTGTCTGAGTAGCAGCTACAGACAGCTCCAGGCTCTGATATGAAAGGAAGAAACTGAGGCTCAGTGGGTGGAGTGTGAAAAGGTCTGGCCCCCTTCCTCCAGATTTAAGACCCTCCCCCGACACACCTCAAAGCAAACCTCCTGCTCAGCTGGGGCGCAACTCCCAGTCCTTTGCTACCCTTCTCTGGGCAGGCACTGACTGGAATCAGAGGAAATGGAAGGTCCATGTGACAACATGGGCCAAGGCTGACATCTTAGGAAGGCCCCTTTCCACTCAGGGAAGGCTTTGCTGAGATCTAGCCTTACCCACCTGCTATTCCCTCTTTTCCAAGACAGCTATAGAAACCCCAAGGTTTACTCTCATCATTCTTATAATTAATTATGGACCCTGGCGCCATCAGTTCATCCTGTCTTGTACCCCTCTGACTTGCACCAGAGATGTCAAGCAGTATCGGAAGGATCTTGGTTTGTGCTGCCTTTTCTTCCCCTTTTGAACTTATATTTTGGAGACTTCCTTGTTCAGACCACACTCAGTTACAAAACAACACAATTTTTTAAAACATCTAGTAACAGATTCTTCACACTCTGTCCCACATGATAGAACATTTGGCCGTCCTACCTATGTAACATGCAGTCTATTCCACATGCGCAAGCTTTAAGCCAAGACTGACAGCAGGGCAGAGGAACTCTGGTTAATGAATACAGTGCGCAGGGCATAAAATAACCACCATAAGTACCACGCCTCAGATCCCAGTGAGATGCCAGCTGCCAGGCAAACAGTCATGAGAAAAAAAAAAAGCGCTTTAATATCAAGATTATTGATGATTTGTGAAAGAGGAGAAAAGAAAAAGTAACAACGTAAAGAACACGTGTTCCAGGATGGTTTTGTCACACTGTTTCCAGAAGCAAAGACCTGGAAACAACCTGATTATCTACCTGCAGAGAAATGACTGAATAGATCGTATTCTTGTGGAACATTACATAACTATTAGAAATAACTTAAAATGAAAAAAACTATTTGTGGAATAAAATATAGTGGTACAACCACATTTTTGTAAAACAAAACAAAACCTTAAACCCCATTCATATGTCTATATATTAACATATTGTAATAGCAAAGAAAAAAACTGTAGGCTGGACACAATAACTCACACCTGTAATACCAGCACTTTGGGAAGCCAAAGTAGGAGGACTGCCTGAGCCCAGGTGTTCGAGACCAGTCTGGGCAAAAGGGAGAACTCATCTCTACAAAAGATAAAAAAAAAAATTAGCCGGCCATGGTACTGTGCACCTGTAGTCCCAGCTCAGTTCCAGGAGGCTGAAGTGGAAGGATGGCCTGAACCCAGGAGGTCGAGGCTGTGGTGAGCTGCGATCATGCCACTGCACTCCAGCCTGGGCAACAGAGATCCAACTGAAACAAACAGACAAACAAGCCACTATAGAAGAGTACACACTAATTGTTACCATTTGCTACTCACTACCTGGTCAGATTTAGGACTGAAATGGGTATATGGATAGGTGGAGGGGGAAAATGACTATTAACTTCCTCCAGAAAAGACAGGGAGTAAGAGGCTGACAATAAGGAGGGAACTGTGTTCTAGTCTACGTAACAGTGTTCCTGAACTAAGCGGTTCCACCTGTCTTCTCATCGTCATACTATCCTTGATGCCATCTTAATGAGAGAAGAGAATTGATAATCACTCTTATTGTCCAGTCATTATTTTCTTTTTCCTTAGACCATTTCAAGGCCAGCACCACTTAGGAATCAAACTCATCTCCATAACCAGTTTTACAGAATGCTATTTATCTGCCCCTGGACGAGCACCTATTATCTTCAGAGTAGGGAATGAGATACAACCAGAGGAGTCTGCTGGTTGCATTTGCTAGATTTATCTAGCAAATCCTGCTTGTTGCGCTGGGTCCAAGAACCTTCATGCTCAGAGAACATGAATTTTAAAAAGTCTCCCTCCTTCTCTGTGAGATTTGGGTCTCAGTTCAAGCACAATGCGACAGAAAGAACACACGCTTGGATTCCGGTGAAGTCTTCTACTAGCTGTGTGAACTGGAGTAAAGAGACAAACTTCTCTGAGGTTCAGTTTGTGTACCTGTAAAATTGGTCTAGGGACTCCCCATTTGATACAGAGAGACAAAATCCACAAAACAGTTGTGATAGAGCTTTTGTAAACTAGAAGACAATGTTGAGCATAAAGGAAAGAAATCCTCATCACACAAAAATTCACATAAGGCTGGCAAAGTGCTCAGCACAGCGCCTGGCACATCGATAAATAAATCAAAGCACGTGATAGATGGCAGGTGTTATTATTAATGGAGAACACAGCATCCATTTCTAGAAGACGCAGAAAATGCATCTGTTTGCAGAAGTAAAAAAAAGAACACAAACCACACATCAAGTCATGGGGATACGAGTGGTTTTCAGCCAGCATAAATTGCAGGGGATATATGCCTATATGATTTTTAGCTGA
Organism: Carlito syrichta; assembly: GCF_000164805.1. NCBI lineage: Eukaryota > Metazoa > Chordata > Mammalia > Primates > Tarsiidae > Carlito > Carlito syrichta. The sequence goes on from NW_007248515.1 coordinate 81,400, forward strand.
CAGGTAGCCATTTCTGCTTGTAAGTTATTTATCTCCACAATTTCAAACCCAAGAGCTGAAGTCACTGAAATCTGTTTTTAAAAATTAGAGAAAAGATGTCAATTTGAGAAATTTTATTCGTTGCCATTTTATTTTAAGACTTGTGAGCACCTTTAAATCCCAATATTAGGTCCAATGGATCAATAACTGTTATCCTGAAAGACACCATTGTTCAGAAGGGAGTCATTTAACTTCAGAGGAAGAGAGCTGATGTAAGTCTCCTAAAAAATCAGTAATGGTCCAAAAAACCCTGGGCTTTTTCCTTTCCCAGCTCACAAATCACTCAGTTCATAGGCCCTCCCTGCCACAACTGCCTCACTAACAACCTGCTAGAGCAAGGTGTCTTCATCACTCTGGAACCCTGAACATCTCTGGGCGCTAATCCTCTACCCAAGTCCTCCATTATGTAAGTGTCAAGTGGGTTGACGCTATCAAATGAATCACGATAAAAACGTAAAAACGGCTAATAAGTACTAAGTATGTCTTCCAAGCCTGTCACTCTTCTGCGGGGAGTCTGCCAAACTGCTCTACAACAGGGGGTGGGGGCGGGTAAGACTCAGTCATTCATTCCCATGGAAGAGGACACAGAGTTGTGGGCACCACTCCCGCCATGACCTGAACACTGGACATAAGTTCCATCACGCCATATACCACGCCGGGTCTTGGGTCAGGCTTCGACTGCCTGTCTGTTACGCCTCAGGCACTTCTTGCTATTTAAGCAAGGCAGGTTAATTAAAACCACAATACACAGCAACTCAGAAGGAATCCTGTTACCATTTCCATTTTTCACAACCCAAATGGCATCGTTTACTCAACTGCCTACTTGACACTGACATTTGGATGTTAAACAGTGTCTCAAACTTGTCTGAAACCAAAACCATGATTTCCCCTCTAACCTGCTCTTCCCAAGTCGTCTCCATTCTGTGAGTGGTAACTCCATCCTCCCAGGGGCTCTGGCCCAAACTTGGCGTTATCCTCGGCTCCTCTCAGTCTCATATCCACATTCTTGGCAGGCAGTTTCTGCCCTCCAAGTATACCTAGAACTCAGCTGTGGCCACTCTGCTGCTCCCACCGAGGTCTGACTCACTCTCTCCTCTGCCTTGCTGTAATAGATTCCCAGCTAGACTCCCTGCTTCCACCCCTGGCCGCCCACAGTCTATTCTTAAAATAGCAACCAAAAGGATCCTTTTAAAATGAAAATCAGATCATGTCACTCTGCTCAAAACCCTGCTGTGGTATCCGCTCTGACTCACTTTGGGAAAAGCCCCAGCCCCACCACAAGCACTGCCCCCTAACCCAGACACCCCTCACCCTCACTTCTCACTCTCAGGTCTAGCCACACTGACCGCCACCAGCCAGGCACAGTGGTCTCAGGGCCTTTGCATCCCTGCTTCCTCTGCCTGAGGGGTTCGTCCCCAGTTAACTGCCCTGCTAGGTCCCTTACTGCCTTGTGTCTCCGTTCATATGTCATCTCATCAGAGAAGGTTTCCCTGGCCACTGAGGTAAAATATGTCCCATTCCTACAACTTTCTCTACCCCTTCCCCGGTTTCTTTTTTCTCCTACATCATTTATCACCATCTGAAAAATCAACCTCTTCATTTGTTTGTTTATAATATGATGCCCCTCCCACCGCCATCCCCTATGGAGCATAAGCTCTAGGAGGGAATGAGACTTGGCCTATTTGCTCACTGCTGTTTCCCCAAGACCTAGGCCACATAGTAAGCACACATCATTTGCTGAATGAATGGCTGGCAGAGGCGGTTTTAAGTGACTGACAGGCATGAAGTATCTTCCGGGCAGGGACTATCTCTTGATCGTTTTAGTCCAATCAGCCTGTGTAAGGGGTGGCTGCACTTCAGAGAGGCTGCAGGCTAGGGGAGTAAGGGGGAAAAGGAGCCCATGACACACACAGTTCCTGACCTAAGCAGCTCTGGGTGCATCCGTGAGGTGGCCACGCAAGACAGCAGCTCTGCCAACAGCTTCTGCTGACCCCGAGGGTTCCCACCAGGAACGTACAGCTGGCGAGACCCCCTGGGCCAGGAAAGCTCAGTTCTTGTGACATCCCTGCCCTTTTTTGCTCAGGCCTACAAACTGAGAAGGCTCCTCTTCTGCCATGGGTGTAGTCATAAACACCTGGTTCTCAGGACAAACTTAGCCTCCTCAAGTCCACATTATCAAGGGGGAAGGAGGTGGCCCCTGAACAGAACTGTAGCCACCAGCTCTCCTGGGCCCAGGAAACGATTTTCTCCCTATCTCCTCCCACCTCCCGACTCCCCACCCTTCTATCAGGGTGTTTTGGATGCTGCGATGGTTGGCAAACCATGATAACAAGTCCCTTTCCAACTGGACTCTGGATGCGACTCTGCTCAGGGTGTAACTTTATGGCTCTGGCACACCTCTCAGCACTTCCATTCTTAGTTGCTCATCTGAAAAGAGTGATGAAAATAACACCACCTGCCCAACCCATTCATGAGGGATGTTAGTCTGTCATAGTCTCGTAACATCTTTGTCTGGTTTTAGGATCAGGGTGATGCTGACTTTACAATGAGTTGGAAAGTACCCCCATCTCCTTTACTTTGGGGGAAGAATTGTGTAGAATTGGTATTATTGCTTAAATTGTTGCAAGAATTCGTCAGTGAGCCCAAATGGGCCTAGAGTTTACTATGGGAATTTTCCTGTCAATCTCTTCAATAGATAAGGTCTATTCAGGTTAATCATTTCCCCTTAAGTAAGCTTTGGTAGCTTGTGTCTTTCAAGGAATTTGTTACTTCAACTAAGCTCTTACATGTATAGGCACAAAGTTGTTCAGGAGATTATTATTCTCTTTTTTAATTTTAATTTTTTTTTTTTTTTTTTTGAGTTGGAGTCTCACTCTTGCCCAGACTGGAGTGCAGTGGCACACTCATGGCTACCACAGCCTCAACCTGCTGGACTCCGGTGATCCTTCTGCGTCAGCCTTCCAAGTAGCCAGAACTACAGGTGTGTGCTACCACTCCTGTCTAATTTTTTATTTACTGTGGAGATGAGGTCTCACCAAGATGCCTGGGTGGGTCTCAAACCCACAAACTCAGGCAATCCACTCGCCTCGGCCTCCCAAAGTGCTGGCATTACAGACCGAGCCACTGAGCCCAGCCAATTATTATTCTCTTAACAGTTATGGAATCTGGGTCACCATGTCACCTCTCTCATTCCTCATATTGGTAATTCATGTCTTCCCCTCATTTTTTGCTTATCAGTCTAGTTATAAGTTAGTCAATTTAACTGACCATTTCAAAGAGCTAACTTTTGGTTTCACTGATTTTCTACTTCATTGATCTCTGCTTTGACCTTTTTAATTTCCTTTCTTCTGTGTACTGTGGGTTAATTTGCTCTTCTTTTTCTAATTTCTGAAGATAGAAGCCAGTGTCATCAAATTTAGACCATGCTTTTTTTTCCTAATATAGGCATTTAATGCTACAAACTTGTGTCATTTCACAAGTTCTGATATTTGTTTTCACTATAACTCAGTTAAAAATACCTTATAATTTCCCTTTTGATTTTGTCTTTGTCCTATCTGTTATTCATATAGTTTCTAATGTTTGGAAAATTTTAAGAGATTATTCTAGTATTGATTTATAAAGCTAATTTCACTGTGGTCAGAGGGATATTTGGTATCACTTGAAAACTTTCAAATTCATAAAGACTTATTTTCTGGCCCAAAATATGATCTATCTTGGTAAATGTTTCATATGCACTTAAAAAGAATATATATTCTGCTGCTATTGGGTGTTCTATAGATGTTAATTATGCTGTTGGTTGATAGTGCTGTTCAAATCTACTATATCTTTGCTGATTTCCTGTCTACTTGTTCTACCAATTATTAAAAGAAAGGTGTTGAAATTTTATATTATAATTGTGGTTATGTCTGTTCTCCTGGTGGTTTGATCTCTCTTTGCTTCATGTATTTTGAAGCTTTCTTATTAGGTAAACACTTAGGATTGCGATGTCCTCCTGATGAATGACCCCTTTATTATAAAATAACTTTATTCCTGGTAATATTCTTTGTTCTGAAATCTCCTTTGATATTAATATTGTCACTGCAGATTTTCTTTTGACTGCTGTTAGCATGGTGTGTCTTTTTTTAAAATTTTAACTTATTTGTATCTTTACATTTAAAGTGTGTATCTTGAAGGCAGCATATAGTTGGATTTTGCTTTCTTACCCAATCTGACAATCTCTCATCTTTTAACTGGAATTATTAGAGCATTTACATTTAATATAATTACTGATATAAAGTCTGTCGTCTTAGAATTTGTTTTCTGTATGTCTTTTTTTTTTCTCTTCTTTATTTCGAGTCAGAGTCTTGTCCTGTTGCCCAGGCTGGGGTGCAGTGCCATGATCATAGCTCACTGCACTCTTGAACTCCTGGGCTCAGATGAACCTTCCATCTCAGCATCCTCAATAGGTGGGATTACAGGCATGAGCCACTGCATCTGACTCTATTTCTGATCTTTGTTCTCCTTTCCTGCTGTTCTGCCCTCTTTTGGATTATTTTATATTATTTCATTTTATTTCCTTTGTTAGCTTATTAGCTATAATTGCTTCATTACTTTATGCTTGCTTTAGGGTTTATAAAATACATTTTAAACTCATCACAGTCTACCTTCACATATTATGCCATTTCACATGTAGCATGAGAATCTTACAAGAGCAGATTACTATTTCTCTCTCTCGACATTTATGTTGACATACATTTTATTTTACATATGTCTTGAATTCAACAATGCTGTTATTATTTTTGATTACACAATTATTTTTGAAAAGACTTCAACAATAAAAAATAGCATATATTTACCTACATAGCTACTATTTCCAGTGATCTTCATTTTTTGTGAATAAAGATCTCTATTTCTGTCTGGTATCTTTTTTTTGAAAGATATTTTCACTGCATATAGAATTCTAGGTTGATAATTTTCTCTTTCTGTACTTTATTTTTTTTTCTAAATGTAGTTTACTTACATTTATATACATAAATGATATATATGTGTATATGTATGTGTGTGTGTGCGTATTTTTTTTTTTTTTTTTTTGAGATGGAGTCTCATTCTGTCACTCAGGCTGGAGTGCAGTGGTATGCTCATTGCCACCCCAGTGTCAATCGCGTGGGCTCTGGCAATCCTTCTGCCTCAGCCTTCCAGGTAGCCGGAACTACAGGTGCGCACTACCACATCTGGCTAATGTTTTGATTTATTGTGGAGACAAGGTCTCGTCATGTTGCCTAGGATAGTCTTGAACCTGTGGGCTCAGGCAATCCTCTCACCTCAGCCTCCCAAGGTGCTGGGATTACAGACTTGAGTCACCATGCCCAGCCACATTTCAATACTTTAAGGATGTTGCTACACCATGTTCTTGCTTGCATTGTTTCCAGTGAGAATTCTCCTGTCATCTTTGTTCCTTTCCATGTAACATGCTTTATTTCTCTGGTTGCTTTAATAATGTTTTCCTTCATCACTGGTTTTTGGTAATTTGATGATAATGTGCTTGATGTCCTATTCTTCACATTTCTTGAGCTTGGGTTTCACTGAGCTTCTTGGATGTGGCTTTATAGTTGCCATCCAATTTGGAAAACTTTCAGCCATTACTTCCCTTCACAGGTTCTTAACACATGAATATGAGACTGCTTAAAGTTGTACCACAGCTCATTAAGCCTCTTTTCATTAAGAAATATTTTTTTCTGTATTTGTCTTATTTGGGATAGTTTCTTTTACTGTATCTTCAAGTTTGCTAATCTTCTCCTGTAATAGCTAATCTGCCATTAATCCTATCTAGTATATTTTTTAATCTTAGACACTGCTGATTTAATTTCTAAAATTCTGATTCGGATCTTTTTGTATCTTCTGTGCCTCTATTTAACTTTTTCAACGTATGGAATACAGTTATAATAACTGTTTTAGTATTCTCTGCTAATTCCAATATCTGTGTCAACTCTGGGTTGGTTTGATTGAATGATTATACTTGTCATTATGAGTCGTGTTTCCCTGCTTTTTGCAAGCCTAGTAATCTTTGATTGGATTTCACATTGTTTAGTGCGGAATGTTTTTGTATTCCACAAGCACCATCAAGCTTTGCTCTGGGGCGCATCACATTACTTGGAAACAATTTGATCCTTTTGGGTTATAATTTATAATCCTTCAGGCTGGTCTGGAGCACAGTTATGTCTAGGGCTATTTAGTCCCCACTAAGGCAAAACTCTTCTAAATACTCTACCCAATTCCCCATGAGTTGAATGACGAGGTTTTCCATTCTGGGTGGTGGGAAGAGGTACTGCTCTTGGCCCTAAGTGGGTACTAAGCACTGTTCCCTCTAGTCCTTCTCGGTGATTCTTTCCCACCTCAGTAGCTCCCTCGCAGGCATGTGCAGATCAGTGAATCCACTGGGTAGTTGAGGGACCCCTGTGGGTGTCTTTGTGCAGTTCTTACCGCTTGAATACTTTCAAATTTACAAACTGAAAGTACTGTGTCCTGTGACCTCTGGCCGCCTTGATCTCCCAGGACTCTCAGCTCCATTTCCCCTACTCAGGAAGTCCTCTGGGCTCCACCTGGGTTCCCGCTCCCTGCACCATGGCCTGGAAACCCTCTCAAGGCAATGTGCTGGGAAACTATAGGGCTTACCTCGTTTCTTTCCCATTTTTAGGGACTATTGCTCTTTACTGTGCTGTCCAGTGTCTTAAAAACCAGTGCTTCACATATTTTGCCTGTTTTTGTTTTTGTTTTTTCTTTTTCTTTTGGTTGTTTCAGGCAGGAGAGTAAATCTATCTGGTTGCTGTTACTCCACCTTGGCCCAAGTAGCACTTTTTATGTCTCTGAGTTTGTTCATACCGGGGCACTATTATTATGACTACAACAAATGTGGTTGATTTAAACTTCCTGTTCTGGCAAATTGTCATTTTTTCAGAGTATAGTTTTTGTCAGAGGTAATAGGCTACAACTCCCTTCCTTGTTGCTTCTACTTTGTAACCTGTTGGGGACACAGAGGTACTCAACAGAATACTGGCCTATTGCAGTAATATGAGCTTATAAATTCTTTTCAGGAAATTCAGCACATACCATAAATTAACTGTGTTAATTCAACAAAAGGGAAAAGGCAAAAAGGAGCAGGGAAGCAGGAATCTGGATGACTTGAGCCTTTTACTGCAACAAAGCATCCATTCAGGCTCGTTCACCGCTGAGGCTAACTAACCCCATGGGCCAGAGGAAGCAGATCAGGACTGTAGCCCGCTTTCATTCCCACTGTGGATTGTCTCTGCACGGGAGACACTGACCACCCAACAGTGGGTTTGCACAGGATGTGGCAGACCCCAGGCACTTAGCAGCTGGGTCTCCATCTTGCCATCAGCCCCAAGCCCTGGAGGAGCCTCGGTATCCAGTTGCCCAGCAGCCCGGCAGGGCTCGCCGGAGAGGAGGGGAAGTGGGCCAGCCCACCAGCCAGCCTGTTCACGCTCCCTTGGTGGGAGGCGCAGAGGGCAGCCCTGCTCAGAGCCAGCTGGCTACTGCCCACGTGTGGGTCCAGTGGCCCTAGGCCAAACGGCCTCGCTTGCGTTCCCTGTGGCTGCATGTTCCCCAGCACAGCTTCTGGTGGAAGCAGAGGCGGCTGGCACAAACAAACAGCTTCTCCATCCTGCTCTTGACACGCTGTTGCCAAAATTCAGTTTGAAGGAATAAAAGGCAAACATAAGCCACAGCTTCTGCTGGAGAAGTTGTTTAAGCTAAAAGAAACCGAAGGGAGCGAGGGGCTCAACTGCTCTAATTTACTCACACATTTCTGCTGTCAAATTGCGGGGAAGATTCCCCTCTGGAAAAAAGCAAAGCTCTTCGACGCCTGTCAACTCATTCCTGAAAAGTCAGCTTCCACAGCTGGTGATTCTAAAAACTGAGGGTGTGAGGGGCACTGGCTGGAGTGGCATCTCTCACAGGGAGTGACTTGGGTGGGTGAGCCGTGACAGGGCCCCAGGCCTGCTTGGCTCCATTCCCGCCCACCTGGAACAGGGTCCTTCACCTTATTGATGCCAAGGGGCCCTCTGCTAGACTGGGGGAGCCTGTGGATACTTCTCAGAGTGAAACTCATATAAAATAAAATATGCCAGATTGCAAAGAAAACCAACTAGAATGAAATGTAGTTATCAAAGTTTGTTCAAAGCCGGGCATGGTGGTACATGCCTATAATCCTAGCTACTCAGGAGGCTGAGGCAGGAGGATCGCTTGAGACCAGGAGTTTGAGATCAACCTGGGCAACATAGTGAGACCTAATCTCAACAACAACAAAAAAGCAGTAAGATCTAGCGGTAAAAGAAATGATAAAGCCTTGAGGTGACGGATACCTCAATTACCCTGATTTGGTCTTTATGCATTGTATGCCCATATCAAAATACCACATGTATTCCTTCAATTCATGGGTATTTATTATGGGTACACAATACTGGTGTAGTCCTTAGAAATATACATGTATTGTGTACCCATAATTAAAATTTTAAAAAATATTTAGAAGAAAAAGACCTAGTGGTAGTTCTAAAAATTACCTTTATTTCAAAGTAGTGACAAGTGCCTGTGCCATTTCAAGAGGTCTATAAAGTGATATGCCAATAGGGACAACTGTCCTTTTGAGGGACAATGTCACGGGGCTTTGTTGTCTACATTCATAACTGATGGGAACACCACATTTCAGCTAAAGGTTAGTGAAAAGAAAACTGCAATGTTTCTCTCATCCAAGTTTACAACCCCCCCGAATTATATCCAGGGACTTATTCGTGGACCCAGGACCCCTAGGTTTTTCTGTGCCGTCAGGAAAGAGTACTGTACTGGTAGACACAGGGCAGGTCCCTCTCCTGGTGCCGCTTCTCCCCTCTTAACCAGAGAATGTGTGCTGCCCCAACCAGGACCTCTGCTCAAGCACTCTTCCCTCTCCTCCATATTCCCTTCCCGTTCCCACAGGGCTCTCCTGCTCTGTCACCTGGCCAGCCCCGGCTGGTCCTATAGGATGTAGAAGATGGCACCCTCAGAAAGGCCTTCCTAGCCCTCAAAAGTCTGACATAGGGTTGGGGATATCCCTGTGGTCCCAAGGCACCCTGTGTCTGTCCCTATTATTAGTCTCAATGAGGGCGTGAGGACCTGTTCATACCATCCATCCCCATCCCTTGCACAAGAGTAGGGGTTCCTTTAAGGCAGCAATAATGGCTCCTTTATTGTCGTGTTCCTGGTGTTGAACACAGGGCGCGGCACACAGAAGACCCTTAATATATATTTACCATTTACTGATAAACAGAAGCTGTCACCACACCTAGGCTCTCTCTCTCATTGCAAAAATATTCCTCATTTCACACTAGTGATTCTCAGCCCAGTTATATGTGAGGATTGCTTTGGATGATTTTAGAGGCATCCTCAGAGACTCAGATTCCAGTGGTCTGGGGTGAGGCCCTGGCCTCGGTATTTTTTAAAAACCACCCAAGTGCAGCCAGGATTGAGAACCCGCAAGACCACAAGAACAGCTGGACCACAAGAGGTTGGTGAATAATGAATGAACTCCCCAAACAGATTTCCTTCCTGGACCCAGAAAGATGAAATTAGTGCAGAATTCTGAACTCTGCAAGGGGCTAAATACATAAATTGAGTTTCTGACCCTCAGAGTTGGGTCACAGTTTTGAATCTAGTAACATCTGTGATACCTGAACTACAGTCTCGGGCTTAGATTTAAAAAAACAAACAAAAAACCTGTAGCTTGACAGCAAAGGATTGCGAAATGAATAGTAAGCCCCATGGGCGGGTAACCAAGGCCCCTACTTTGTGCCCTCACTGCAAGAAATCCTTGAGATAAGGGCTCACTCCTGGGTGACAGGGCATCTTTTTTTTTTTTTTTTAGTTGGAGTCTCACTTCATCGCCCAGGCTGGAGTGCAGTAGCATGCTCACGGTCACCCCAGTGTCGACTGGCTGGGCTCTGGCGATCCTTCTGCCTCAGCCTTCCTAGTAGCCAGAACTACAGGCATGCGCTACCACACCCAGCTAATTCTTTATTTATTGTGGAGACGAGGTCTCGCCAAGTTGTCCAGGATGGTCTCGAACCCGTGGGCTCAGGCAATCCCCTCACCTCGGCCTCCCAAAGTGCTGGATTACAAACTGGGCCACCAAGCCTGGCCGACGGCACATCTTTTAGCTGAGGATTCTCAGCTGTGTGGTTTCCTCATCTACAAACAAGATGATATTAATGCCAACCTTAAAGTATTGTCGCAGGAACTAAAAGACGTAACAGGGATGACAGCATTTTGTAAGCCACCAAAGATGCTACCAAGATGAAGTCACATCACACTGCATTCTCCTGATTGAGTTTCTTCAGGTGGAAAGAGCTTTATGGCTCTTTGGGCTTTATAGCTCAGGGATTCAGAACATGGGCCAGATGCAGTGGCTCAAACCTGTAATCCCAGCCCTTTGGGAGGCTGAGGCAAGAGGATTGCTTGAGCCCAATAATTTGAGGCTACAGTGAGCTGGGATTGTGCCACTGCACTGGATAACAGTGGGATCTTATCTCAAAACAATAAACATGGATACTAGAATCCAGACTCCCTGGGTTCACCTGGTTCCATCTCTTTCCAGCTGTGTTATCTTCTGCAAATTATTTTACTTTTTTGTGCCTCAATTCCTCATCTGCAAAGTGGTGATAATAATGGTTTTAGAAGGTTGCTGAGTTAATGCACTTAAAGTGCCTAGAACAGTGGTTCTCAAGCTAAAACACGCATCAGAATCGCCTGGAGGGCTTGTTAAAACACTGATTGCTGTACCCTTCCTCATAGCTTTGATTCAGTAAATCTGGGGTCTGAGAATGTGCATGTCTACCAAATTCCCAGGTGAAGGTGATACTGCTGGTCTAGGAACCACATTTGAGAACCACCAGCTTAAAACAATGCCTCATGCAGTAAGCACCTAAATAAGCGTTTGCTTTTATCATTTCCTGGACTCTAATTTCTTAGTCCCTGAGCAAAACACTTCATGCTCTGGGGCTACTCAGTACTGGCTTCGTATTGAAGCAATCTGGAAAGTTCCTGCTTGCAGTGATCCCCAAAGTGTGGTCCCGAAATAAGCAGCACCAGCATTACCTGGGAGCCTGACTGAAATGCAAATTCTTGGGCCCCCACCCAGGTCTACTGAATCAGGAACTTGGGGAACTCAATATTTTGTGTTCCAGCAACACTCCAGGTGATTCTAATGCACATCAAGTTTAAGAACGGCTCTACTACCATCAAGAAGAAAAACATCACGGCCTTCGCGGCAACATGGATGCAGCTGGAGACTGTCATACTAAGTGAACCATCACAGAAACCAAAAACTGAATAACTTTGCATGTTCCCACTCATGAGCAGAGCCTGATCGCTGGTCACATGAGCACAAAGGTGGGAACAACAGATGCTGGACACCGCTAGAGGAGGGGAGGAGAGGAGAATAAGGGACATAACCACATTCTGGGGGCCAGGTCTACTGTCGGGGGATAGAGGGCCCGCTAGAAGCCCTAACCTCACCCGCACACACATTTACTTATGTAGTAAATCCTCACATGTATCCCATAACTCTAAAATAAAATTTAAAAAAGATCTGGGGCTGGGCTCAGTGGCTCAGTCTGTAATCCCAGCACTTTGGGAGGCCAAGGCGAGTGGATTGCCTGAACCCGCGTGTTCAAGACCTGCTTGGACAACTTGATGAGACCTCGTCTCTACAATAAATCAAAAATTAGTCGGGCGTGGTAGCTTCTGCCTGTAGTTTTGGCTACTTGGAAGGCTGAGGCGGAAGGATCGCCAGAGCCCAGTGGGTCGAGGCTGCAGTGGCCAGGAACATGCCACTGCACTCCAGTCTGGGCGACAGAGTGAGACTACAACTCAAAAAAAAAAAGATCTGGGGACAACTGGAGAAACTTGAACATAGACTGAATATTGTTAATTTGCCAATGATATGATGCTTATGTAGGAGAATACCTTATTTTTAGGAGATATATGCTGAAATAATCAGAAACAAAAAAATAAATTAATAAAAAAGAAAAAACTTGTTGACACATTCAACATATATTGTGCATATATATATATATGAACAAGTGCTAGCACTATTCACTTAAAAGCTAAAACAATGCCTGTATTACTCTCTAGGTACCATCAAAGACACTCAACAAACACTTGTTGCATAAAAAAAAGGATAAATATGCTAGAAAATCAGCATCACCACCATGCTGACCCTCACTGAACACGTAGAAGAAGAAAGGATAGCTTGCAGTCCAGAGGGTGGTTTTGGTTGGAGTCTAAGACCTGGCTCAGCTCCTTAGAACCTTATGGCTTTGAGTGAGTTATGACTCTTGTTTGGGCCTCAGTTTTTCTCATCTGTAAAATGGGCATCATTACAGGACCTATCTCACAGCAACCTGAGAGGCTGCGAATGAAGCCCCTGGCACACACTACCCCTTCAGGGCCACCTGCCACTGCTGCCATCTCTACAATCGCCATGACAGGTCCTCTTTCAACATGATTTGAGGTAGTTTATGACAAAGACAAATACATGGGTGTATAGGACAGCTGAAATAAAGATTTAAAAATAAAATAAAATAAAATAAAAACCTCCCACACAGAAAGTGGAGAGAGTGGGGGCTGAGATAGTCCCCGCAAAGGCCCTCTGCATTGGGGTCTGGACTTCTAGTGGGCCAGAGAGAAAGGGGAGGGCTGAGGCTACCCTGTCCAGATCACTGAGAAGAGGGAGGAGGCAGGCCCTTCTGGAGGGTCAGCATCACCCCTGCCCCGCCACACCATGCACCTCTGCACAAGGCCCCGTGTCACAGGAGGGAGCCTCTGCCGGCAGCAGGTCATGGACCCGCTTCTCTCGCTAATTCTCAACAAGAGCCAGGGGCAGCACCCTTAGATCCCAGAATCGGAGAGATGTTACACTCACTTTGGGTGCCGAATATCAGGGAGAGAGCGATTCAGGGAGATCTTATCACTGACGTAGATGTTAAATCCATTTTCTCGGTACGCCTGGTCCACTCTCTCAGCGTCAGTCATGGGGTATGGTCTCCCTTGTTCTCCATTTCCTAGAGGCAAAGAGCAGATTCAATGTTGCTAATGAACTACAGATACAGGGTACTGTGGATGGAGTAAGAAAAGAGGGATGAAAATATGATTAAACCAGTGTAGCTCCAGGTATTGTGGGGGGAATTACCTAGAGGGGGAGGAGAACAGGAAGTGCTAGGAGGGAGAGGGAATCAGAAGTGCCAAGAAGGGGAGGATACTGGAAGTGCCCAGAGGGGACAGGGAACTGCAAGTGCCAAGGGAGGGGAATGGAACAGGAAGTACAGGGGGGAGGGAACCGGAAGTGCCAAGGGGAAAGGAAACCGGAAGTGCCAAGGGGAGAGGGAAGGGGGCAATTTCAGGCCCTTGCTCTGTCATCACAGCAGCCCTGTAGGATGGACACGAGCACTCCCATTCCATAGAAAGATGAGACAGGTTATCAACCTGGCGTGTTGCCTGGATAGGAAGGTGGGTTTATCATCTGTGAGCAGATCAACCTCAGGCAAGTCACACCGGCTCTGTGAGCTGCAGCCCTCCTCCTGTGACACCCACAGCATGTTTGGGAGAGTCAAGTGAGAGGTTGCCTAGGTGAAAGCTCTCTGTAAACTATAAAACACCATGTAAATGTGAGGAAAGATGATTACTCTTTCAGTAAGGCAAACTTCATATGTAAATCAAAATTGCCATAAGTGATGAAAGATGCTTGGATTTTTTTTGAAACCAGCAAAATAAAATCTGCCTCCTCTAAGCAGGATTGCCTGAAAAGTAGTCCTCTGCGTCACTGATGGGGCTTTCCTCTCTCGCACAATCCACCTGAGAAGGAGGCCCTGATGTCCCAGGAAATGTTCCTCTGGGTGCCCAGGGTGCATCTGGTGAGTGGAATGTCCACACCAACCCCTGCAGCAATAGCCCAAGAATCTGCCATGGGGGAGGCTCTTATTGCTTCTTTGGCAATAAAACCAGCTGGCTAAAAACCACCTCACCTCCCGGAGCTTGTGGTCTGAGAAACACCTGTTTACTTTGCAAAGTAAACGAGGCCAACATGCACTTGCCAGGAAGGAACAAACAGAGGAGGAACCCAAGGGCTTGGCCGCTCCAGTGCAGTCCGATGAGAGGCAGGACTCCACCACCTCTAACCACTAGGCTCTGTGACAAGACAGTGCTGAGTAATGCCCAGGACTGATTACACAAGGGACCCCAATGCAGCAAGCATAAAAAGGAAGCCAGGTGCATCTGTGCAGGGAGGGAAGCCCCAGGGGACAGCACAGTTCAGGCCCAGGAGTGGACAGAGCGGAATTTGAAGGCTGGCCCTGCCAGGCTCCAGCTACGCCATCTTGGGCATGCCATTCGCCTCTCTAATCCTCAGTTCTTCCCCTTTGTCCTAATTGGAACAAGAAGCTTCCATATGATGATTAAGGAGACAATTCAGAGTGAGACGGCTGGCACACAGTTGGCATTCAATATGTGCTAGTTATTATTACTCTTGATGTCTTCACTGCTGGCTACTCGCTTCCTGCTGGCTACCACCGTGTTCTCATAATTCTTTTATAGCTGTCTGGCAAATCAGCTCTTTCCAAATGCTTTCTTTCTTAATTTTAGCAGCACCCCCCCCCCATTTAAAATCACTGGCATACAGAAAAATGCATGTCACATCTTTAGCTTTCCCTGACCATCAGCTCTGTTCAGAGCTTTGTGGCAAGTTGGTTTTGTCACAATGTTATTTTTATTTTTTAGATTTATGGTAGAGATGAGGTCTCACCAGGTTGCCCAGGCTGGTCTCGAACCCATGGGCTCAGGCAATCCTCTCACCTCGACCTCCCAAAGTGCTAGGATTATAAGCGTGAGCCACTGTGCCTGACCTATAATGTAATTAAAAAAAATTTTTTTGATAGTGGTGAGTGCCTTTAATGGAGATAGATAAAAATGAATGAAATTCCAATCCCTTATGTTTCTACATTGCTGTCCAGTACTGCAAAGCTTCTTTATGCTCATGGCTTTACTTGTAACCCTACAACATCCTGAGATTGTTAAAGCAGGAAGCACAAGCCTCACTGACAGATGGAAAAACTGAGGTGAAGGGAGTATGGACTTGCTCTCATGGCCAGACAGCTGGCAAGTAGCATCAGAGCCGCTCTCCTGGCTTTATTCCAGGCTCTCTAGAGCTGCTTCTCCACACGACTTCTGTATCACCTCATTCCCAAATCTTCCCAACTCTCCGGCGTCACAGGGACTGCTCCCAAGACTAATTAGCCAAGGAAAATTGCAGCTGAAGCCCACTAAATTAACTCAGTCTCATGGCTGAAGGACTGGGTTGGGATCTGTGCCCTCCAGACCTGGCTTCAGAACCCAAGTCTGCCTCTTTCTCTCTGTGTGACTGTAGGCAAACTGCTACACCACTTAGAGCCACAGGCCCCTTCCTGTTCATGGCTCATAGAGGCTGATTTGGGTTGGTTTTTTTTGAGTTGGAGTCTCACTCTGTTGCCCAGTCTGGAGTGCAGTAGCAAGTTCACAATCACCGCAGCCCTGGTCTGCTGGGCTCAGGCGATCCTTTTACCTCAGCCTTCCAAGTAGCTGGAACTACAGGCGTGTGCTACCACACCCAGCTAATTTTTTGATTTATTGTAGAGATGAGGTCTTGCCAAGTTCCCCGGGTGGGTCTCGAACCCATGGGCTCAGGCAATCCACTCGCCTCGGCTTCCCAAAGGGCTGGGATTACAGGCTGAGCCACCGAGCCCGGCCTGATTTGGGGTTTCACAGAGAAAACGTTCAAGGACAGTGAGCAGACCATCCTCACTATTGGTGTGTAGTAATGTTGTCTCTTGTCAAGATTGCTGTGGGTTTTAGTGGTAAAATATTCTGTATAGGGAGACATTTTCCATCGTCCAGTAAAGATGACAGGCAAGTTCTTGCGGGCAGTGGGTCTGGTGATGAGTTGGAGAAAAGTCTCAGCTATTAAGAGAAGAGGGGGGCCTAGGAACAGGGGAGGGGATGCAGGGGAGCTGACAGGAGGTCCAGACACCCCTGCTAAACACACACACGCGCGCACACACACATGCCTGCATACGTGCACATGCCCTCCACAGAACCCACCCAGGAACACGCTGCCCTCCGTACCCACGCGCTGAGCATCCCTCCGGATGGCCTCCTTGTCATGCCAGTCCTTCAGCTTCTGCCCATCTCCCAAGAGAAACGCCTTCTTCTGCCGACTCTGTGAGCCCTTAGAAAAGAAAAGACAAAAACAGTGAAAAAAAAGAGGGAAATAAGTTTAACACCGACCCAGAAATCACACTGCCCAAGGGAGCTTCTGGTAATGACTGGATGTCAGCATTTGTTCATTTATTTCATTTCCTCAGTATACCTCAGTGAGCTCCTGCCATGTGCCAGCGAAGTGTGCCAAGGTCAGCAAGGTGACAGCCTCACAGTGTCCACCCTGTGGGAACCCACAAACCAGCAGGGGAGACAAAGGATGGCCACATTCTTTTCACCCAAGGGAGAAAGTGCTAAGTGTGCCAAATGGGAGCCACAGACATAACTTGAAGTTTTCTAGTATCCACACTTAAAAAAAAGCAGATGAAGCTAGTTTTAATCATATATTTTATTTAACCTAGTATACACGCTCTAAAATATTACCATTTGAATACGCGATCGATGTTAAAATTACTGAGGTACATTTTTTTTTTGGTGTGTTGTCTTTGGTGTATTTGAGACTTGTGTTCATCTTGATTTACCTCAACAGACACATGTGGCTAGCAGTTACACAGTGGACAGGGCAGGGGCCCAGAGACTGCATGACAGGAATTCAGTTCCACTGGGGAGAGACAGAGAACATTCACGGACATGAGGGCATGCGGGCTGGGCTGCAGACAGGTCCATGTGAGAGGCAACAGGGCCAAAAGCCTGGACACAGACCGTGGGCTCGAGGTCTGGACAGTGGGACCCTGACCTCAAGGGGAAGCAGGAGTAGAAGGTGGGTCCTGGTCCTGTCTACGGTCTCTAGGGCCCAATCTCAAAGAGGTGAACGTGTGGCAGGTGGGTGTGGATGGTATAAACAAGCACTCGAATGGCTGGAAGAGAGAAGGACTATCCAGCAGCCACAAGAGAGCAGCCCCTGGCTGCTGGCCCTGAGTCACCATCTCTCTGGACAGGGGAGCCCATCTTGGAGGCCCATCAGGAAGCAGGTCCCCTAGGTAAGGAGGCCTCAGTTAAGGGTCGAGGTCAACAGAGGAGCCCAGTACCTTTCATGCCCACAGTAAGGTCTAAAGGCTTAGTCCCCACACCAGAGCCCTCCCAGGTAACACTGTATGCACAGCTATCTGCATATCCTCTGTGTTCACCAAAATGCTTTCGGAATCTCTTTGCCCATTAAAGATCGCAAAGGCCTGTTCTTGCCACCGTGGCAGGCAGAATCCAACAGTCCCACTTCCTTTGTAACTGACTATGAAACTGACGACGAAGGCCCTGGTGCATGGCATGCCGGACAGGAGCGCCTGCTGATGAAGCCTCTGGCAGGTCCTTCCGTGTCTTAGCAGACTCTCCCAACAGCGCCACAGCCTCACAACAGCTCTAGTGATCATAACCCTTGGCATTCTCTCTCCTACAAACCTCTCCAAAGTATCGCAAGGAGATCCTTCTGGAAGTTGGTGTGCTAGATGTCTTGGTCAGAGGGAGAAAGAAAACTACAAAAACCAAGGCCGCCAGTGGTGGTGTCCGCCAGTGGTTCCCAGGCTCTTAGCAATCACAGAAGCAGAGCTAGAAGGCCCAAAGAAGCATCTCATCAGTTCGGGCCTCAGATCTCCAGGGGGCGCCCAGGCACTGCCCCAGAAGACAAAGGCTGAGGGCAGGTCTTGCTGCTTCTTCCTCCGCCCCCACCCTCTGTGGAACTTCATTTGAAAAAAGTTATTCTGCTAAACACAAACAGACGACCAAATCTCCCAAACAAGCAAACAAATACATTTGAAAGCTGAGCTAGGGCCATTTCCATGAAACACAGACAGAAAAACCAAGACTTGGGGTAGGTCAGGGACCTGCCCAAGGTAATATTCTGCTTCTAGGGTGTCCAGGTTGATCAGTCAAGTGCTTCTTAGCTCTCCTTTCTCCAGCGCTCCCTCTCAATTTCTTTTCCAGCTTTCAGTGCCCACAGATCAGAAACCTGTTCATTGCTTTAGGTTACTGATGGGCCTAAGAGACTCTACAAACAGGCTGTCCTAATGGAAAGCACAACACTAAAGCCGGGTGCTCCAATTGTCTTACCTAAAACAGCAACATTCGGCACCACCTGGGGACTGGTTAGGCATGCAAATTCCCGGGGCCCACCCTAGGCCTCCTAAAGCAGGAAGTCTGGGGGTGGGGCCAGCACTTCGAGTTTTAACAAGCCCACCAAGAGATTCCAATCCATGCCCAAGCTTGAGAACCACTGGTCTACCATAAGGGAGACATTAATCCTGCCTGCTCTGTGGGAGTCGCACCAAGTTGAGCAGACATTTATCACTGTAGAGTGTAACAACCTGAAGCCTGTGGGTCCAATGTAGTTGCTGGCAAACAATCTGGTGGCTTTCAAGGTGATTATTGTTTTGTTTTTCTTAATTCTAGCTTTACAAATAGGGAGATTTCACTTTTTTTTTTACTTTTGGTTTTGTTTTCTGAGTTGGATTCTCACTCCATTACCCGGGCTGGAGAGCGGTGGCACGCTCCCAGCCAATGTAGCCCCGACCTACTGGACTCTGGCAGTCCTTCCGCCTCAGCCTTCCAAGTAGCCGGAACTACAGGCATGCACTACCACGCCCGGCTAATTTTCTGATTTATTGTAGAGACGAGAGCTCACCATGTTGCCTGGGCTGGTCTCAAACCCACAGGCTCAGGAAATCCTCTCACCTCGGCCTCCCAAAGTGCTGGGATTACAGGCTCGAGCCACTGCACCCAGCCTCACATTGTTTTATCAAAGTTTTTGGCCTCTCTTGAAAACCCAAAAGATATGGCAGGACTTGGGCTGAATTCCCTTAGCCCCTCAGCTGGGCTGAGTAAAGGCTGCCTTGTTTGGGTGGAACATATGGCTCCAGTTTGCCACAGTCCCCGCCATTCCTTGTATTTCACCAGCCTTTCTCATTTGTGTTACCTGCTGACTCCTGTGAGTCTGCAACATGCTAGGATACACAGAAGTGTATCCTGAATGGGGAAGACTGGAAACTGTGTAGGATGAGAACTAGGAGACAGGAAGAGTTATCTTGTTCTCTGAGCTCTCGACACTTGAGTGAGTGCCAGTAGTAGAGGTTACTGAATGACAGAGGGGCCTAAGATAGAGAAGAAATTCCACAAGTTGGATTAGTGCTAGGATGCAATAAGACCACTTGGAGGAAGACATTAGAGGCATAGGAAGACATTAGAGGCATAGGAAGATTGTTCATCAGGATGTGGAGGAGGGGAATCAAGTTCAGGGTTAGGATTAGCGCTTCTCAGATTTTAATCACACGGGGATCTCGTTAATGCGGATTCCGGTACAGAAGGTCTGAAGTAGGGCCTGAGATTCTGCATTTCTACCAAACTCCCTGGTGTGCTGATGCTGCTGGTCCCCAGACACTTTGAGTAGCAGGCTTAGGCAACCCTTAAGGACATTTCAAGAGTCTAAGATGCCACGAAGGGACTGTTTCCTCTGCCTGCTTGTGACAGCCTTCCAGCACTCCTGGGAAGGGGGAACAGGGATGCATCTCATAGTCTTGACCTCACAGAAGTAAACCCTTTGAATCTTGTTCTCAAAATGAAACACTGGATTGCGGACCTGACAGCACTGAGAATTAAGATTTCAGAATCCTGGGAGTTTCATACCGACCTCCACTGCCTTTGCCTAATGATGTGCCAAGATCCCCAGAGATGAACTAGGTGGTCTATTGAATCCTTACATCTGCCCTAAACCAAGAGGGCTTTGGAGCTTGTTGACACGGCTGCGGGGGGGGGCACCCTCAGAGACAACTAGTCCACCTCTCTCCATCTTACAGATAGGGAAACTTGAGCCCAAACAGGCCAATATACCCAATAAAGGCCTCAAAGCAGAGGATAAGGGCCATGTCCTCTGACTCCCAGGCTCGTTTTTAGCAGAAAGAGCCCTTGCAGCGTGGCTTCGCACATGCTACAGGGGTCACAGGGAGCTCAATGTTTCCACCTGGAAAATGGAGATGGCCCTACCTGCCCAGAAGGCCTTTCAGATGAACTGAGAAAAATCACAAACATTGTATCAGGAGCACCTCTCATAATTCACACATAAATTGTGGACATTGACGTCTTTAGGATTTTCAGAATCTACTTATCAACTTGGTAAACTGACATCTCAGCAAATCATGTAGATACAGGACTCAAAGTTTACTCTACAGGTGAAAAAGGTTTCCAAATAACAGGTCTGAGCCTTTGGTAGAGTTGAAAACTAGTTTCAGTCTTAAAATCAGAGTATACAGAGCCCAAAGAATCCTAGCCACAAACCTTAACAAAGACTGTGGTTGATTTCAGGTGGTTTAGGAACCTCTGAGGTCTATCCAGGGACTTTCTAGATACTGCAGATTAAGAAGATCACTGCAACTATCCCACGTGTTTATCAACACCTACTCTGTGCAAGGCAGCGTGCCAGGCCCTGAGGACACAGGTGTGATGACAGAGACCCTGTGTAGGCACTAGTGGGGTTCACAGGCAGATCAATCTCTCTCAAAAGGTGGCTCTTGGGGAACCTGAGCCCTCATTATAGATGTAGATTCCTAGATCCCACCCTGAACCCACTTAGTCAAAGTATCTGGAGACAGGAGCCCAGGAAGATGTTTTCTTAAACATTCCCAATACAGTTTGGAAGCCATCTGTCTAAACCTGGTCGCTTCATTTTGCAGATATGTCGCTTCATTTTGCAGATATGAAGTCCAAGGCTCATAGAGTAGAATGGACTAAATCCTACAACCTGTTGGCTTCAAGGACCAAGCCTGATCTCTCTGCTGTCTCAGAGAGACAGAACATGAGGTTCCTGAGGGCAGGGGCATCTCCTCACTACATTCCTGAGCCATCACCTGGCTCATTTTAGGCCCTTGATACATATCAGCTGAATGAATGAAGGAATGAGTAAATGCTTATTAGTGGGGTGGACAGTTTAGTTTAATAACTCAGAGCATCCTGGTTCGAGAGTTAGAGAAACTTAGGTTTCACTTCCTGGGCAGGTGGGCCTCAGTTTCCCTGACAGATAGCAAGAGAAAACTAGCAGAATAGTAGTTATCTATTCCCAGGCTGTTGGGAGGATTAAATGGGTTAATATCTACCAAGCAGCTCAGTGTCTACGACCAAGGTCCACTCAGTCAAGAAGGGCTACCATCCAATCATTATCTTTAGAGGAAGTTTATGAAAATAAGGTCTGTTCTGGCCATGTTGGGGAAACAGGGAAGAAGATGGAATCTAATAATAAAACTGTGGCTTCTGCAGAGGCAACCTATTTAACACCTGATCCAATTCAACTGGCTCTTGCTGATAACAGGATTTAGAGAGTTTCCTCATTAACAGGATGTCATGTGCCCATGTGGAAACACAGTGTTCTTCAAAGAAAGAAAAAACTTCTTCGTTAATAGTGGCATTCTACAATGGAAACAAATGTCACAAGACCTTTAACAACAGAAAAGGCATGAACAATGCTTCCCAAAAGACAGCAATTCTTATGCAATAGCAATCACTTAATATTATGTAAAAGCGCACGTCTGCACTTTTCAATCCAGAAGTAATTTTAAGTTTCTTTAATTCTGCGGCCTTCAAGATTTGTCTACAAAGGCTGTGATTCTTTTTCTTCAACAATCATCTTTTGCTACATTTCTTTCCCTCAGTTTCCAGATGTCCTTTTGCCACAGGAGGCAAAGGGGTTAGGAAGGAATCCAGTGAGAGAGGCGACGGGGAGTTTATGCGGGAGAGCAGCAGAATCAATGCAGAAATCACATGAAACAATACACTGGAAATGGATTTGGACGGGCTGCTCAAAATAACAGCTTCTGGAAGCTGCATGCTTTCACTTACATTCCACTGAAGGAATCGATTAGTGTTCAAACAGCCACACACTCACACACACAAATGGAATTTTAATCTTGGTTTAATCACTATTTAGCGGGCCTGGCAGCCTTCGGAGGCAGGAGAGAATGGTGGTGAAGCAGGCCAACCGTGTTCTGCTCCAGAAGGAAGATTTGTTAACGGGCACACTGGAGTCCAAGACTGCAGACTTGGCGAGCCCGCTGGGTGAGGACTCCCGCATCTCTGGCCCAGCTGCACAGTGGACACAGCAGTGGGGCTGTGTACCCAGAGCAGCAATGCTGGAGGAAAGGCCGAGCACGTCATCTGCTTCACCCAGGGACTAAGGGTGCATTCAGCTTTAGGGTGGCTTCCCCTGCCTTCTCTCAACTAACACACAAAAGGCATGGGAATGATTTTGCTTTGAGATTGAAATGACAATATAATTCCAAACATGTGTTTATCCACTAAGTGATTATTCTAATAAACTTCTTTCTCCCTGTCTTTTCTCCTTTCTCTCCTTTCCTCACCTCTTCTCACCTTCCCTCCCCTCCACTCTCCTCCTCTCTCTCTCTCT